>NC_090812.1:80325665-80543165 GCF_000390325.3 Nicotiana tomentosiformis | reverse complement strand
CAGGTAAACTTTTCACCGGATTCTCTATCATCTCTTTTTTTTTCGTTTCGTTTAATTGGTCTATGTTATAGTGTTATAGGATAATAAGATGGTTAGAAATCCTTTATTTTTTCAACCTAATCGCTCTTTTGACTTCGGAAAAAACTTTCTTTATCAATATACTGTTTCTTCTACACACACATCTCCATAATAGAAAATGGTAATAGTTAGGATTCATTAAAAAAATCGAGAATCCACTCATGGGACAAGAAACCCTTCCCGCATCAGGCACTAATAAATTTTTAACGTCTAATTAGATCGGGAATCATTCAAATTAAGAACAAAAGCTCGTTGCTTTTTCTTTCCCTATAATTTAATTGAAACCGCAGCCCTATCCATTTATTCATTCGACCCAACTTTATTTTGTTCCGTTCCAAGAATTCTAACACGGTTTTATACCCATATAGGAACAATGAAATATTCTCAGAACTTTCCGTTGATACGACATGCTATTTTTACCATTCATTCCCTTTCAGGATCAGTCGTGGTCTTCCAAACTTTACCGAGAGTATGGACGAGTCCCTCACTTCATCCATATGTGTAAAAGAGACTAGCCGCACTTAAAAGCCGAGTACTCTACCGTTGAGTTAGCAACCCGAAGAAAATATCGAAAAAATTGTGTAGATACAATCCGAAGAAAAAGAAATAAAGAAATTAGACAAGATAACCAAAAACCATTGAAGGAAGAAATCTCAAAAAATACATTCACATTTTCGAATTAATTTAAAACATAAAATAAAACTAAATAGATCCACTTCATTTATCACAATGAATTATATTTGTTCGATACACTGTTGTCAATATAAATATTGAAAAAAAAACAAAAGAAATTTCAATTGACAACAATAAAAAATATTAAAAAAAAAAGACTTGTGTTGGGTTGGCACTACAAATCTAATCCAAATAAAATAGATACAAAAAAGTATAGATGGGAGAATAAATTAAGTGGAAAACAAAACTACAATTTACTTAGATTTATTTAATCCATAATGGATTCAATCAAGTTAAGTGAGATAAGCAAACTTGATTTCTTTTTTAGTTTTAGTAGAGTTCCAATGAAAAACGGAAAACCACCCAATTGAAGGAAATGCCCGAATTTTATATTTCGAGGATCAATAAAATAAGAGGTTTTGTCGTTATAGAACACGGAATTCAATGGAAGCAATGATAAAAAAATACAAATAGAAAGGGAAAGGGAGGAAATACAAAAAAATAGAAGAGAAAAGTCATACAAAGTTATATACAAATCTTCCGAGTGGGCGCGGGCCCCCGGACCTCGATCGCCTAAAAAGTTTTCGGGCCATGAAATATGACCTAAAGAACCATAGTTACCACTCCGCAATGATCGTTCCTCATGTTTTGCGTTTTACGGACAAAAAACTAAAATTCCGCCTAATTCACATATTTTCATGTACTATAGCCCACGCCTTACAAGTGGGTCGGGCCCCCCGGACTCGGATCGCCTAAAATTTTTTTGGACAATCAAATACGACCTAAGGAACCATAGTCACTGCCCCTCCATGGCCTCTCCCCATTTGTTTTGCGTTTTACGGCCAAAATACTAGAATTCCGTCTGATTACCATATTTTCTTGTGTTAAAGCCCACGTCTTCCGAGTAGGCCCGGGCCCCCGGACCCCGATCGACCAAAAATGTGTTCGGCCATTTTATACGACCAAAGGAACCATAGTCACCGCCCTGCCATGACCATTCCTTGTTCTTTTGCGTTTTACGGCCAAAAACGTAGAATTCCGCCTGATTTCCATATTTTCGTGTGCTATAGCCCACGCCTTGCGAGTGGACCCGGGCTCCCCGAAACCGGATCGCCTAAAATGTTTCCGCACAAACACATACGACCTAAGGAACCATATTCACCGACCCGCCATGACCGTTTCTCATTGTTTTGCATTTAACGGCGAAAAAACTAGACTTCCGCCCGATTACCATATTTTTGTGTGCTCTAGCCCACGCCTTCCTTGTGAGCCCCGCCATGATCGTTCCTTATTTTTTAGCATTTTACGGCCAAAAAATAAGTATTCCGCCCAATTCCCATATTTTCGTGTGCTATAGCCCACGCCTAACGAGTGGGTCGGGGCCCCCGGACTCGGATCGCCTAAAAAAATTTCAGGCCATCAAATACGACATTAAGAACCATAGTCACCGCCTCGCCATGACCGATCCTCGTTTTTTGCATTTTACGGCCAAAAAACTAGAATTACGAACGATTCTCATATTTTCGTGTGCTATAGCCCACGCCTTCCGAGTGGGCCCGGTCCCCCAGAACCGGATCGCCTAAAATATTCCAGGGCCATTACATACGACCTATGGAACATAGTCACCGTCCCGCCATGCCCGTTCCTCGCATTTTTGCATTCCGGCCAAAAAACTAGAATTCTGCCTGATACCCATATTTTTGTGTGCTATAGCCCACGCCTTCCGAATGGGCGCGGGCCCCCGAACCCGGATCGCCTAAAAATTTTCGGGCCACGAAATACGACCTAAGAAACCATAGTTACCGCTCTGCAATGATCGTTCCTCATGTTTTGTATTTTACGACCAAAAAACTAGAATTCTGCCTGATTGCCATATTTTCATGTGCTATAGCCCAGGCCTTACAAGTGGGTCGGGCCCCTCGGACTCGGATCTCCTAAAATTTTTTTGGGCCATCAAATACGACCTAAGGAACCATAGTCATCGCCCCGCCATGGCCTCTCCTCGTTTGTTTTGCGTTTTACGGCCAGGCTACTAGAATTTCGCCGGATTCCCATATTTTCGTGTGCTATAGTCCACGCCTTCCGAGTGGGCCCCGGCCCCCGATCGACCAAAAATATTTTTGGGCCATCAAATACGACCCAAGGAACCATAATCATCGCCCCGCCATGGCCTCTCCTCATTTTTATTGTATTTTACGGCCAAAATACTAGAATTCCGCGTGATTCCCATATTTTCGTGTGCTATAGCCCACGCCTTCCGAGTGGTCCCGGGGCCAGCGGAACCGGATCGCCTAAATTTTTTTGGGAAATTAAATATGACCTAAGAAACCATAGTCACCGCCCCGTCATGACCGTTCCTCGTTATTTTGTGTTTTACGGCCAAAAAGTAGAATTCTGCCCGATTCCCATATTTTCATGTGCTATAGCCCACGCCTTCCGAGTGGTCCCGGGGCCCGCGAAATCGGATCGCCTAAATTTTTCCGGGAAATTAAATACGACCTAAACCATAGTCACCGCCCCGTCATGACTGTTCCTCGTTATTTTGAGTTTTATGGCCAAAAAAGTAGAATTCCGCTCGATTCCCATATTTTCGTCTGCTATAGCCCACGCCTTGCGAGTAGGCTCAGGCCCCCCAAAATCGGATCGCCTAAAATTTTTTTGGGCGAACAAATACGACCTAAGGAACCATATTCACCGACCCGCCGTGACCGTTCCTCAGTTTTTTGCATTTTAAGGCCAAAAAACTAGAATTCCGCCCGATTACCATATTTTCGTGTGCTATAGCCTACGCCTTCCGAGTGAGCCCGGGCCCCTAGACCTAGATCGCCTAAAAATTTTCCGGGCCATCAAATATGACCTAAGGAACCATAGTCACCGCCCCGCCATGATCATTCCTCATTTTTTGCATTTTGCGGCCAAAAAAGTAGAATTCCGCCCAATTCCCATATTTTCGTGTGCTATAGCCCATGCCTAACGAGTGGGCCGGGCCCCCCGGACTAGGATCGCCTAAAAAATTTTCGGGCCATCAAATACGACATTAACAACCATAGTCACTACCTCGCCACGACCGATCCACGTAATTTTGCGTTTTACGGCCAAAAAAGTAGAATTCCGCCTGATTCCCATATTTTCGTCTGCTATAGCCCACGCCTTGCGAGTAGGCCCGGGCCCCCCAAAACCGGATCGCCTAAAATTTTTTCGGGAGAACAAATACGACCTAAGGAACCATATTCACCAACCCGCCATGATCATTCCTCATTTTTTGCATTTTGCGGCCAAAAAAGTGGAATTTCGCCCAATTCCCATATTTTCGTGTGCTATAGCCCACGCCTAACGAGTGAGCCGGGCCCCCCGGACTTGGATAGCCTAAAATTTTTTTGGGCCATCAAATATGACAGTAACAACCATAGTCACCGCCTCGCCATGACCGATCCACGTATTTGGCATTTTACCGCCAAAAAACTAGAATTCCACCCGATTCCCATATTTTCATGTGCTATAGCCCAAGCCTTACGAGTGGGCCCGGTCCCCCCAGAACCCCGATTGCCTAAAAACTTTTAGGGCCATGAAATACAACCTAAGGAACCATAGCTACCGCTCTGCAATGATCGTTCCTCATGTTTTGCGTTTTACGGACAAAAACTAGAATACCGCCTAGTTCCCATATTTTCATGTGCTATAGCCCATGCCTTACAAGTCAGCCGGACCCCTCGGACTCGGATCGCCGAAAATATTTTTGGGCCATCAAATACGACCTAAGGAACCATAGTCACCACCCCTCCATGGCCTCTCCCCGTTTGTTTTGCATTTTACGGCCAAAATACTAGAATTCCCCCTGATTCCCATATTTTCGTGTGCTAAAGCCCACGCCTTCCGAGTGGGCCCGGGCCCCCGGACCCCGATCGAACAAAAAATGTTTTTGGGCCATCTAATAGGACCTAAGGAACCATAGTCACCACCTCGCCATGACCGTTCCTCGTTTATTTGCATTTTACGGCCAAAAAACAAGAATTCTGCCTGATTCCCATTTTTTCATGTGCTATAGCCCACGCTTTCCGAGTGGTCCCGAGGCCCGCCGAACCGGATAGCCCAAATTTTTCTGGGAAATTTAATTTGACTTAAAGAACCATAGTCACCACCCCGCCATGACCGTTCCTCGTTTTTTGCGTTTTACGGCCAAAAAAGTAGAATGCTGCCTGATTCCCATATTTTCGTGTGCTATAGCCCACGCCTTGTTGGTGGGCCCGGGCCCCCCGAAACCGGATCGCCTAAAACTTTTTCGGGAAAACAAATACGACCTAAGGAACCATATTCAGCGACTTGCGCATGACCGTTCCTCGTTGTTTTGCATTTTACGGCCAAAAAACTTGAATTCCGCCCGATTACCATATTTTCATGTGCTCTAGCCCACGCCTTCCGAGTGAGCCCGGGCCCCCAGACCTAGATCGCCTAAAAAAATTTCGGGTCATCAAATACGACCTAAGGAACCATAGTCACCGCCCCGCCATGATAGTTCCTCATTTTTTGCATTTTACGGCCAAAAAACTAGAATTCCGCCCGATTCCCATATTTTCGTGTTCTATAGCCCACGCCTTCCGAGTGGGCCCAGGCCCCCGGACCCCGATCACCTAAAATTTTTTCGGGCCAACAAATACGACCTAAGATACCATATTCATAGCCCTGCTATGACCGTTCTCGTTCTTTTGTGTTTTACAGCCAAAAAACCAGAAATTCCGCACGATTCCCATATTTTCGTGTGCTAAAGCCCACGCCTTGCGAGTGGGCCCGGGCCCCCCGAAACCGGATCACCTAAAATGTTTTTGGGCAAACAGATACGACCTAAGGAACCATATTCACCGACCCGCCATGACCGTTCCTCGTTATTTTTCATTTTACAGCCAAAAAACTAGAATTCCGCCCGAATACCATATTTTCGTGTGCTCTAGCCCAAGCCTTCTGAGTGAGCCCGGGCCCCTAGACCCTGATCGCCTAAAAATTTTTCGGGCCATCAAATACAATCTAAGGAACCATAGTCACCGCCCCGCCATGATCGTTCCTCATCTTTTGCATTTTACGGCCAAAAAACTAGAATTCCGCCCAACTCCCATATTTTCGTGTGCTATAGCCCACGCCTAACGAGTGGGTCGGGCCCCCGGACTCGGATCGCCTAAAAATTTTTGGGCCATCAAATATGACATTAAGAACCATAGTCACCGCCTCGCCATGACCGATTCTCATTTTTTGCGTTTTACGGCCAAAAAACTAGAATTCCGCACGATTCCCATATTTTCGTGTGCTATAGCCCACGCCTTCCGAGTGAGCCCGGGCCCCCAGACCCAGATCGCCTAAAAATTTTCAGAGCCATCAAATAAGACCTAAGGAACCATATTCACAGCCTCACCATGATCGTTCCTCGTTCTTTTGCGTTTTACGGCCAAAAAACTAGAATTCCTCCTAATTCCCATATTTTCGTGTGCTATAGCCCACGCCTTCTGAGTGGGCCCGGTCCCCCCCAGAACCGGATTGCCTAAAATTTTTTTGGGCGATCACATACGACCTAAGGAACCATAATAACCGTCCCGCCATGACCGTTCCTCGTTATTTTGCATTTTCGGCCAAAAAATGAGAATTCCGCCCGATTTACATATTTTCGTGTGCTATAGCCCACGCCTTCCGAGTGGGCGCGTGCCCCCGGACCCCGATCTCCTAAAAACTTTTCGGGCCATGAAATATGACCTAAGGAACCATAGTTACCGCTCTGCAATGATCGTTCCTCATGTTTTGCATTTTACGGACAAAAAACTAGAATTTCGCCTAATTCCCATATTTTCATGTGCTATAGCCCACGCCTTACAAGTGGGTGGGGCTCCCCGGACTCGGATCGCCAAAATTTTTTTTGGACAATCAAATATGACCTAAGGAACCATAGTCACCGCCCCGCCATGGCCTCTCCCCATTTGTTTTGCATTATACGGCCAAGATACTAGAATTCCGCTCGATTTCAATTTTTTCGTGTGCTAAAGCCCACGTCTTCCGAGTAGGCCCGGGCCCTCGGACCCCGATCGACCAAAAATGTTTTTGGGATATCTAATACTACCTAAAGAACCATAGTCACTACCCCTCCATGACCATTCCTCGTTCTTTTGCGTGTTACGGCCAAAAAAGTCGAATTCCGCCCGATTCCCATATTTTTGTGTGATATAGCCCATGCCTTGCGAGTCCCCCCCCCCCCCCCCGCGAAACCAGATCGCCTAAAATGTTTCCGGGCGAACATATACAACCTAAGGAACCATATTCACCGACCCGCCATGAACGTTCCTTGTTGTTTTGCATTTTACGGCCAAAAAACTAGAATTCTGCCCGATTACCATATTTTCGTGTGCTCTGGCCCATGCCTTCTGAGTGAGCCCGGGCCCCCAGACCCAGATAGCCTAAAAAGTTTCTGGGCCATCAAATATGACCTAAGGAACCATAGTCACTGCCCTACCATGATCGTTACTCATTTTTTGCATTTTACGGCCAATAAACTAGAATTCCGCCCAACACCCATATTTTCGTGTGTTATAGCCAACGCCTAACGAGTGGTTTGGTCCCCCCAGACTCGGATCGCCTAAAATTTTTTTGGGCAATCAAATACGACATTAAGAACCATAGTCACAGCCTCACCATGACCGATCCTCGTTTTTTGCATTTTACGGCAAAAAAACTAGAATTCCGCACGATTCCCATATTTTCATGTGCTATAGCCCACGCCTTCCGAGTGAGCCCGGCCCCCCCCAGAACCGGATTGCCTATACTTTTTCCGGGCCATCACATACGACCTAAGGAACCATAATAACCATCCTGCCATGACCGTTCCTCGTTTTGTTGCGTTTTCGACCAAAAAACGAGAATTCTGCCCGATTTCCATATTTTCGTGTGCTATAGCCCACGCCTTCCGAGTGGGCACTGGCCCCCGGACCTCGATCGCCTAAAAACTTTTCGGGCCATGATATATGACCTAAGGAACCATAGTTACCGCTCTGCAATGATCGTTCCTCATGTTTTGCATTTTACGGACAAAAAACTAGAATTCTGCCTAATTCCCATATTTTCATGTGCTATAGCCCACGCCTTACAAGTGGGTCGGGCCCCCCGGACTCGGATCACCTAAAAAAATTTTGGACAATCAAATACGACCTAAGGAACCATAGTCACTGCCCCGCCATGGCCTCTCCCCGTTTGTTTTGTGTTTTACGGCTAAAATACTAGAATTCCGCCTGATTCCCATATTTTCATGTGCTAAAGCGCATGTCTTCCGAGTAGGCCCGGACCCCCGGACCCCGATCGACCAAAAATGTGTTCGGACCATTTATATGACCTAAGGAACCATAGTCATCGCTCCGCCATGACCATTCCTTGTTCTTTTGTGTTTTACGGCCAAAAAAGTAGAATTCCACCCGATTCCCATATTTTCGTGTGCTATAGCCCACGCCTTGCGAGTGGGCCCGGGCTCCCCGAAACCGGACTAAAATGTTTCCGGGCGAACACATATGACCTAAGGAACCATATTCACCGACCCGCCGTGACAATTTCTCATTGTTTTGCATTTAACGGCCAAAAAACTAGACTTCCGCCCGATTACCATATTTTCGTGTGCTCTAGCCCACGCCTTCCGAGTGAGCCCGGGCCCCCAGACCCAGATCGCCTAAAAGGTTTTTGGGCCATCAAATACGACCTAAGGAACCATAGTCACCGCCCCGCCATGATCGTTCCTCATTTTCTGCGTTTTTCGGCCAAAAACCTTGAATTCCGCGCGATTCCCATATTTTGGTGTGCTATAGCCCACGTCTTCCGAGTGGTCACGGGCCCCCCGGACCCCGATCGCCTAATATTTTTTTGGGCCCTCAAATATGAACTAAGAAACTATAGTCACCGCCCCTCCATGACCATTCCTCGGTTTTTCTACGTTTTACGGCTAAAAAACTAGATTTCCGCTTGATTCCCATATTTTCGTGTGCTATAGCCCACGCCTTTCAAGTGGTCCCGGGACCCCCGGACCCCGATCGTCTAAAATGTTTCCGGATCATTAAATACGATAAGGAACCATAGTCACCGACCCGCCATGATCATTCCTCATTTTTTGCATTGTTCGGCCAAAAATCTAGAATTCCGCCCGATTCCCATATTTTTGTGTGCAATAGCCCATGCCTTCCGAGTGGGCCGGCCCCTCCGGAATCGGATCACCTAAAATTTTTTCGGGCCAACACATACGACCTAAGGAACCATAGTCACCTCCCCGCCATGATCGTTCCCTATTTTTTGAATTTAGCGGCCTAAAAACTAGAATTCCGCTCGATTCCCATATTTTCTATGCTATAGCCCACCCTTTCCAAGTGGTCCCGGGACCCCTAGACCCCGGATCGCCTAAAATTTTTCCGGGCCATCAAATACGACCTAAGGAACCATAGTCACTGCCCACCCATAGTCACTGCCCCTCCATGATCGTACCTCATTTTTTTCCGTTTTTCGGACAAAAAACTAGAATTCCTGTGCGATTCCCATATTTTCGTGTGCTATAGCCCTCGCCTTCCGAGTGGTCCCGGGCCCCCCGGACCCCGATCGTATAAAATCTTTCTGGGCCATCAAATACGACCTAAGGAACCATAGTCACTGCCCCGCCATGATCGTTCCTCATTTTTTGCATTTTTCGGCCTAAAAACTAGATTTCCACCCGATTCCCATATTTTCATGTGCTATAGCCCATGCCTTCCAAGTGGTCCCGGGACCCCCGGACCCCGGATCGCCTAAAATTTTTCCGGGCCATCAAATATGACCTAAGGAACCATAGTCACCGCCCCTCCATGATCATTCCTCATGTTGTGCATTTTTTGGCCAAAAAACAAGAATTCTGCGCGATTCCCATATTTTCGTGTGTTATAGCACACGCCTTCCGAGTGGTCCCGGGCCCCCCGGACCCCGATCGCCTAAATATTTTTCGTACCATAAAATATGACCTAAGGAACCATAGTCACCGCCCCGCCATGACCGTTCCTCATATTTTACGATTTTCGGCCAAAAAACTTGAATTCTGCCCAATTCCCATATTTTCGTGTGCTATTGCCCACGCCTTCCGAGTGGTCCCGGGACTCCAGGACCTAGATCGCCTAACATTTTTCCGGGCCATCAAATACGACCTAAGGAACTATAGTCACCGCCCCGCCATGACCCTTCCTCGTTTTTTTGCGTTTTACGGCCAAAAAACAAGAATTCCCCCCCCCCCCCCCCGATTCCCATATTTTCGTGTGCTATAGCCCACGCCTTTCAAGTGGTCCCGGGACCCTCCAGACCCCGATTGCTTAACATTTTTTCAGGCTATCAAATACGACCTAAGGAACATAGTCACCTCCCCGCCATGACCGTTCCTCATTTTTTTGCATTTTACGGCTAAAAAATTAGAATTCCGCCTGATTCCCATATTTTCGTATGCTATAGCCCACGCCTTCCAAGTGGTACTGGGACACCCGAACCCCGATCTCCTAAAATATATTCGGGCCATCAAATAAGACCTAAGGAACCATAGCTACTGCCCCGCCATGATCATTCCTCATTTTTTTCGTTTTTCGGCAAAAAAACTTGAATTCCGTGCAATTCCCATATTTTCGTGTGCTATAGCACACGCCTTTCGAGTGGTCACGGGCCCTCCGGACCCCGATCGTCTAATATTTTTCTGGGCCATCAAATACGACCTAAGGAACCATAGTCACCGCCCCGTCATGATCGTTCCTCTTTTATTGCGTTTTTCGACCAAAAAACTAGAATTCCGCCCGATTCCCATATTTTCGTGTGCGCCCACGCCTTCCTAGTGGACCAGCCTTCCGGACTGTGATCGCCTAAAATTAGTTTGGGCCATCAAATATGACTTAAGGAACCATAGTCACCTCCCCACCATTATCGTTCCCCATTTTTTGAATTTTTCGGCCTAAAAACTAGAATTCCGCCCGATTCCCATATTTTCGTGTTTATAGCCCACCCCTTCCAAGTGGTCCCGGGACCCTCGGACCCCGAATCGCCTAAAATTTTTTCGGGCCATCAAATATGACCTAAGGAACCATATTCACCTCCCCTCCATGATCGTTCCTCATTTTTTTGCGTTTTTCGGCCAAAAAACTAGAATTCCGCGCGATTCCCATATTTTCGTGTGCTATAGCCCTCGCCTTCCGAGTGGTCCCAGGCCCCCCGAACCCTGATCGCATAAAATATTTCTGGGCCATCAAATACGACCGAAGGAACCATAGTCACCACCCCGCCATGACCGTTCCTTATTTTTTTGCGTTTTACAGGCAAAAAATTAGAATTCCGCATGATTCTCATATTTTCGTGTGCTATAGCCCGCGCCTTCCAAGTGGTAATGGGACCCTCGGACCCCGATCACCTAAAAAAATTTCGGCCCATCAAATAAGACCTAAGGAACCATAGTCACCTCCCCGCCATGATCGTTCCTCAGTTTTTGAATTTTACGACCCAAAAACAAGAATTCCGCCCGATTCCCATATTTTCGGGTAGCCCACGCCTTCCAAGTGATCCCGGGCCCCCCGGACCCCGATCGCCTAAAATTATTCTGGGCCATCAAATACGACCTAAGGAACCATAGTCACCGCCCCGTAATGATCGTTCCTCATTTTTTACGTTTTTCGGCCAAAAAACTAGAATTCCGCCCGATTCCCATATTTTCGTGTGCACTCGCGCCTTCCAAGTGGGCAGGCCTCCCAGACTGTGATCGCCTAAAATTTGTTTGGGCCATCAAATACGACCTAAGGAACCATAGTCAACTCCTGCCATGAGCGTTCCCCATTTTTTGAATTTTTAAGCCTAAAAACTAGAATTCCGACCGATTTCCATATTTTCGTGTGCTATAGCCCACCCCTTCCAAGTGGTCCCGAGACCACTGGATCGCCTAAAATTTTTCTGGGCCATCAAATACGACCTAAGGAACCATAGTCACCACCCCTCCATGATCGTTCCTCATTTTATTGCGTTTTTCGGCCAAAAAACGAGAATTATGCGCGATTCCCATATTTTCGTGTGCTATAGCCCTCGCCTTCCGAGTGGGCCGGGCCCCCGGACTCGGATCACCTATAAACTTTTCGGGCTATCAAATAAGACTTAAGGAACCATAGTCACCTCCCCGCCATGATCGTTCCTCATTTTTTGAATTTTTACGGCCAAAAAACTAGAACTCCGCCCGATTCCCATATTGTCATGTGCTATAGCCCACGCCTTGCAAGTGGTCCCGGGACCTTCGGACCCCGATCGACTAAAATTTTACTGGGCCATCATATACGACCTAAAGAACCATAGTCACCACCCCGCCATGATCATTCCTCATTTTTTGCATTTTTCGGCCAAAAAATTAGAATTCTGCCCGATTCCCATATTTTCGTGTGCTATAGCCCACACCTTCCCAATGGGTAGGGCCCCACGGAGCCGGATCGCCTAAAATTTTTTCGGGTCATCAAATACGACCTAAGGAACCATAGTCACCACCCCGACATGACCTTTCCACATTGTTTTGCATTTTACGGCCAAAAAACTAGAAGTCTGCCAGATTCATATATTTTTGTGTGCTATAGCCCACGCCTTCCAAGTGGTCCCGGGACCCTCGAACCCCGATCTCCTAAAAAAAATTCGGGCAATCAAATAAGACCTAAGAAAGCATAGCCACCGCCCCGCCATGATCATTCCTCATTTTTTGTGTTTTTCGGCCAAAACACTTGAATTCCGCTCCATTCCCATATTTTCGTGTGCTATAGCCCACGCCTTCCGAGTGGTCACGGGCCCCCCAGACCCCGATCGCCTAAAATTTTTCCGGACCATTAAATACGACCTAAAGAACCATAGTCACCACCCCGCCATGATCGTTTCTCATTTTTGCGTATTTCGGCCAAAAAACTAGAATTTCGCCCGATTCCCATATTTTCGTGTGCGCCCACGCCTTCCGAGTGGGCCTGCCCCCCGGACTCGGATTGACTAAAAAATTTTTGGGCCATCAAATATGACCTAAGGAACCATAGTCACAACCCCGCCATGATTGTTCCACATTATTTGCATTTTACGGCCAAAAAACTAGAATTCCGCCTGATTCCCATATTTTCGTGTGCCCACGCCTTCCGAGTGGTCACGGGTCCCCCGGACCCCGTTCGCCTAAAATTTTTCCGGACCATTAAATACGAACTAAAGAACCATAGTCACCGCCCAACCATGATCGTTTCTCCTTTTTTGCGTATTTCGGCAAAAAGACTAGAATTCCGCCCGATTTCCATATTTTCGTGTGCGCCCACGCCTTTCGAGTGGGCCGGCCCCCTCGGATTCGGATCGCCTAAAATTTTTGTGGGCCATCAAATATGACCTAAGGAACCATAGTCACCGCCCTGCCATGATCGTTCCTCATTATTTGCATTTTACAGCCAAAAAACTAGAATTCCGCTTGATTCCTATATTTTCGTGTGCTATAGCCCACGCCTTCCAAGTGTACCTGGGACCCCCCGGACCCCGATCACCTAAAATTTTTCCGGACCATCAAATACGACCTAAGGAACCATAGTCATCGCCCCTCCATGACCGTTCCTCGTTTTTTTGCGTTATAAGGCCAAAAAACTAGAATTCCGCCTGATTCCCATATTTTCGTGTGCTATAGCCCGCGCCATCAAAGTGGTACCGGGACCCCCGGACCCCGATCACCTAAAACATTTTCGGGACATCAAATAAGACCTAAGGAACCATAGTCACCTCCCCACCATGATCGTTCCTCAGTTTTGCATTTTACGACCAAAAAACTAGAATTCCGCTCGATTCCCATATTTTCGTGTGCTATAGCCCACGCCTTCCAAGGGGTCCCGGGACCCCCGGACCCCGATCGCCTAAGATTTTTCCATGCCATCAAATATGACCTAAGGAACCATAGTTACCGCCCCACCATGATCATTCCTCATTTTTGCGTTTTTCGGCCAAAAAACTTGAATTCCGCGCGATTCTCATATTTTCGTGTGCTATAGCCCACGCCTTCCGAGGGGTCATGGGCCCCCCGGACCCCGATCGCCTAAAATTTTTCCGGACCATTAAATATGACCTAAAGAACCATAGTCACTGCCCCGCCATGATCGTTTCTCATTTTTTGTGTATTTCGGCCAAAAAACTAGAATTTTGCCCGATTCCCATATTTTCATGTGCGCCCACGCCTTCCGATTGGGCCGGCCCCCCGGACTCGGATCGCCTAAAATTTTTTTTGGCCATCAAATATGACCTAAGGAACCATACTCACCACCCCGCCATGATCGTTCCACATTTTTTGCATTTTACGGCCAAAAAACTAGAATTCCGCCTGATTCCCATATTTTCGTGTGATATAGCCCGCGTCTTCCAAGTGGTACCGGGATCCCCGGACCCCGATCTCCTAAAACATTTTTGGGCCATCAAATAAGACCTAAGGAACCATAGTCACCTCCCCACCATGATCGTTCCTCAGTTTTTGCATTTTACCACCAAAAAACTAGAATTCCGCTCAATTCCCATATTTTCGTGTGCTATAGCCCACGCCTTCCAAGTGGTCCCGGGACCCCCGGACCCCGATCGCCTAAGATTTTTCCGGGCCATCAAATACGACCTAAGGAACCATAGTTACCGCCCTACCATGATCATTCCTCAATTTTGCATTTTTCGGCCAAAAAACTTGAATTCCGCGCGATTCCCATATTTTCGTGTGCTATAGCCCACGCCTTCCGAGTGGTCACGGGCCCCCGGACCCCGATCGCCTAAATTTTTTCCGGACCATTAAATACGACCTAAAGAACTATAGTCACTGCCCCGCCATGATCATTTCTCATTTTTGCGTATTTCTGCCAAAAAGCTAGAATTTTGCCCGATTCCCATATTTTCGTATGCGCCCACGCCTTCCGAGTGGGCCGGCCCCTCGGACTCGGATCGCCTAAAAAAATTTTGGGCCATAAAATACGACCTAAGGAACCATAGTCACCACTCCGCCCTGATCGTTCCACATTTTTTGCATTTTACGGCCAAAAAACTAGAATTCCGCCTGATTCCCATATTTTCGTGTGCTAGCCCACGCCTTCCAAGTGGTCCCGGGACCCCCGGACCCCGATTGCCTAAATTTTTTCTAGGCCATCAAATACGACCTAAGGAACCATAGTCACCGCCGCGCCATGACCGTTCCTCATTTTTTTGCATTTTACGGCCAAAAAACTAGAATTCCGCCTGATTCCCATATTTTCGTGTGCTATAGCCCACGCCTTCCAAGTGGTACCGGGATCCCCGGACCCTGATCACCTAAAAAAATTTTGGACCATCAAATAAGACCTAAGGAACCATAGTCACCTCCCCTCCATGATCGTTCCTCAGTTTTTGCATTTTATGGCCAAAAAACTAGAATTCCGCCCGATTCAAATATTTTCGTGTGCTATAGCCCACGCCTTCCAAGTGGTCCCGGGACCCCCGGACCCCGATCTCCTAAGATTTTTCCGGGCCATCAAATACGACCTAAGGAACCATAGTTACCGCCCCACCATGATCGTTCCTAATTTTTTGCGTTTTTGGGCCAAAAAACAAGAATTCCGCCCAATTCCCATATTTTCATGTGCCCACGCCTTCCGAGTGGGTCGGGCCCCCGGACTCGGATCACCTAAAAAATTTTTGGGCCATCAAATAAGACCTATGGAACCATAGTCACCTCCCCTCCATGATTGTTCCTCATTTTTTGAATTTTTACGGCAAAAAAACTAAAATTCCGCTCGATTCCCATATTTTCGTGTGTTATAGCCCACACCTTGCAAGTGTTGCCGGGACCCCCGGACCCCGATCGACTAAAAATTTTTTGGGCCATCAAACACGACATAAGGAACCATAGTCAACACCCCGCCATGATCATTCCTCATTTTTTGCATTTTTCGGCCAAAAAATTAGAATTCTGCCCGATTCCCATATTTTCGTGTGCTATAGCCCACGCCTTCCCAATGGGTAGGGTCCCACAGAGCCAGATCGCCTAAAAAATTTTCGGGTCAACAAATACAACCTAAAAAACCATAGTAAAACCCCGACATGACCTTTCCTCATTGTTTTGTATTTTACGACCAAAAAATTAGAATTCTGCCCGATTCCCATATTTTTGTGTGCTATAGCCCACGCCTTCCAAGTGGTCCCGGGACCCCCGAACCCCGATCGCCTAAGATTTTTTCGGGTCATCAAATACGACCTAAGGAACCATAGTTACCGCCCTACCATGATCATTCCTCATTTTTGCGTTTTTCGGCCAAAAAACTTGAATTCCGCGCGATTCCCATATTTTCGTGTGTTATTGCCCACGTCTTCCGAGTGGTCACGGGCCCCCCGAACCCCGATCGCCTAAATTTTTTCCGGACTATTAAATACGACCAAAAGAACCATAGTCACCACCCCGCCATGATCATTTCTTATTTTTGCGTATTTCTGCCAAAAAACTAGAATTTTGCCCGATTCCATATTTTCGTGTGCGCCCATGCCTTCCGAGTGGGCCGGCCCATCGGACTCGGATCGCCTAAAAATATTTTGGGCCATCAAATACGACCTAAGGAACCATAGTCACCACTCCGCCATGATCGTTCCACATTTTTTGCATTTTACGGCAAAAAAACTAGAATTCCGCCTAATTCCCATATTTTCGTGTGCGATAGCCCACGCCTTCCAAGTGGTACCGAGACCCCCGGACCCTGATCACCTAAAACAATTTTGGGCCATCAAATAAGACCTGAGGAACCATAGTCACCTCCCCGCCATTGTCGTTCCTCAGTTTTTGCATTTTACGGCCAAAAAACTAGAATTCCGCCCGATTCCACTATTTTCGTGTGCTATAGCCCACGCCTTCCAAGTGGTCCCGGGACACCGGGACCCCGGTCTCCTAAGATTTTTCCGGACCATCAAATACGACCTAAGGAACCATAGTTACCGCCCCACCATGATCGTTCCTTATATTTTGCATTTTTCGGCCAAAAACTAGAATTCCGCCCGATTCCCATATTTTCCTGTACCCACGCCTTCCGAGTGGGTCGGGCCCCCGGACTCGGATCACCTAAAAAAGTTTCAGGCCATCAAATAAGACCTATGGAACCATAGTCACCTCCCCTCCATGATTGTTTCTCATTTTTTGAATTTTTACGGCAAAACAAACTAAAATTCCGCCCGATTCCCATATTTTCGTGTGTTATAGCCCATACCTTGCAAGTGTTCCCGGGACCCCCGGACCCCGATCGACTAAAAATTTTCTGGGCCATCAAACACGACCTAAGGAACCATAGTCAACACCCCGCCATGATCATTCCTCATTTTTTGCGTTTTTCGGCCAAAAAATTAGAATTCTGCCCGATTCCCATATTTTCGTGTGCTATAGCCCACGCCTTCCCAATGGGTAGGGCCCCACAGAGCCAGATCGCCTAAAATTTTTTCGGGTCAACAAACACGATCTAAGAAACCATAGTAAAACCCCGACATGAGCTTTCCTCATTGTTTTGTATTTTACGGCCAAAAAATTAGAATTCTGCCCGATTCCCATATTTTTATGTGCTATAGCCCACGCCTTCCAAGTGGTCCCGGGACCCCCGAACCCCGATCGCCTAAGATTTTTCCGGGCCATCAAATACGACCTAAGGAACCATAGTTACCGCCCTACCATGATCATTCCTCATTTTTGCGTTTTTCGGCCAAAAAACTTGAATTTCGCGCGATTCCCATATTTTCGTGTGCTATAGCCCACGCCTTCCGAGTGGTCACGGGCCCCCCGAACCCCGATCGCCTAAATTTTTTCCGGACCATTAAATACGACCTAAAGAACCATAGTCACCGCCCCGCCATGATCATTTCTCATTTTTGCGTATTTCTGCCAAAAAACTAGAATTTTGCCCGATTCCCATATTTTCGTGTGCGCCCACGCCTTCCGAGTGGGCCGGCCCCTCGGACTCGGATCGCCTAAAAATATTTTGGGCCATAAAATACGACCTAAGGAACCATAGTCACCACTCCGCCATGATCGTTCCACATATTTTGCATTTTACTGCCAAAAAACTAGAATTCCGCTTGATTCCCATATTTTCGTGTGCTAGCCCACTCCTTCCAAGTGGTCCCGGGACCCCCCGGACCCCGATCGCCTAAATATTTTCTAGGCCATCAAATACGACCTAAGGAACCATAGTCACCGCCGCGCCATGATCGTTCCTCATTTTTTTTGCATTTTACGGCCAAAAAACTAGAATTCCGCCTGATTCCTATATTTTATTGTGCTATAGCCCATGCCTTTCAAGTGGTACCGGGACCCCCGGACCCTGATCACCTAAAAAAATTTTGGGCCATCAAATAAGACCTAAGGAACCATAGTCACCTCCCCGCCATGATCGTTCCTCAGTTTTTGCTTTTTACGGCCAAAAAACTAGAATTTCGCCCGATTCCAATATTTTCGTGTGCTATAGCCCACGCCTTCCAAGTGTTCCTGGGACCCCCGGACCCCGATCTCCTAAGATTTTTCCGGGCCATCAAATACGACCTAAGGAACCATAGTTACCGCCCCACCATGATCGTTCCTCATTTTTTGCATTTTTCGGCCAAAAAACTAGAATTCCGCCCGATTCCCATATTTTCGTGTGCCCACGCCTTCCGAGTGGGTCGGGCCCCCGGACTCGGATCACCTAAAAAATTTTCGGGCCATCAAATAAGACCTATGGAACCACAGTCACCTCCCCTCCATGATCGTTCCTCATTTTTTGAATTTTTATGGCAAAAAAACTAAAATTCCGCCTGATTCCCAAATTTTCGTGTGTTATAGCCCAAACCATGCAAGTGTTCCCGGGACCCTCGGACCCCGATCGACTAAAAATTTTCTGGGCCATCAAACACGACCTAAGGAACCATAGTCAACACCCCGCCATGATCATTCCTCATTTTTTGCGTTTTTCGGCCAAAAAATTAGAATTCTGCCCGATTCCCATATTTTCGTGTGCTATAGCCCACGCCTTCCCAATGGGTAGGGCCCCACAGAGCCAGATCGCCTAAAAATTTTTTGGGTCAACAAACACGACCTAAGAAATCATAGTAAAACCCCGACATGACCTTTCCTCATTGTTTTGTATTTTACGACCAAAAAGCTAGAATTCTGCCCGATTCCCATATTTTTGTGTGCTATAGCCCACGCCTTCCAAGTGGTCCCGGGACCCTCGAACCCCGATCTCCTAAAACAATTTCGGGCCATCAAATAAGACATAAGGAACCATAGCCACTGCCCCGCCATGATCATTCCTCATTATTTGCATTTTACGGCCAAAAAACATGAATTCTGCCCGATTCCCATATTTTCGTGTGCCCACGCCTTCCAAGTGGTCCCGGGACCCCCAAACCCCGATCTCCTAAAATTTATCTGGTCCGTCAAATACGACCTAAGGAACCATAGTCACCGCATCACTATGATTGTTCCTCAGATTTTGCATTTTTCTCCCAAAAAACTTGAATTCCGCGCGATTCCCATATTTTCGTGTGCTACGCCTTCCGAGTGGTCACGGGCCCCTCGGACCCCGATCGCCAAAAATAATTTTGGGCCATCAAATACGACCTAAGGAACCATAGTCACCGCCCCGCCATGACCTGTCCTCATTTTTTGCATTTTACGGTCCTCATTTTTTGCATTTTACGGCCAAAAACTAGAATTCCTCCCGATTCCCATATTTTCATGAGCTATAGCCCACGCCTTCCAAGTGGTCCCGGGACTCCCGGACCCCGATCGCCTAAAATTTTTTTGGGCCATCAAATACGACCTAAAGAACCATAGTCACCGCCCTGTCATGACCGTTCTTCATTTTTTTGTGTTTCACGGCCAAAAACCTAAAATTTCGCCTGATTCCAATATTTTCGTGTGCTAGCCCACGCCTTCCAAGGGGTCCCGGGACCCCAGACCCTGATCGCCTAAAATTTTTCGGGACCATTAAATATGACCTAAGGAACCATAGTCACCTCCCCGCTATGATCGTCCCTCATTTTTTGCCTTTTTCGGCCAAAAATCTAGAATTTCGCCCGATTCCCATATTTTTGTGTGCAATAGCCCACGCCTTCTGAGTGGGCCGGCCCCCCTAGACTGTGATTGCCTAAAAGTTTTTCGGGCCATCAAATACGAACTAAGGAACCATAGTCACCGCACCGCCATTATTGTTCCCCATTTTTTGAATTTTTCGGCCTAAAAACTAGAATTCCGCCCGATTCCCATATTTTTGTGTGCTCTAGCCCACCTCTTCCAAGTGGTCCCGGGACCCCCGGATCCCGCATCGCCTAAAAAATTTTTGGGCCGTCAAATACGACATATGGAACCATAGTCACCGCCCTTCCATGATCGTTCCTCATTTGTTTTGCGTTTTTCGGCCAAAAAAACTAGAATTCCGCGCGAATCCCATATTTTGGTGTGCTATAGCCCTCGCCTTCCGAGTGGTCCTGGGGCCCCCGGACCCCGATCGCATAAAAAATTTTCGGGCCATAAAATACGACATAATGAACCATAGTAACCGCCCCGCCATGATCGTTCCTCTTTTTTTTGCGTTTTTCGGCAAAAAAACAAGAATTTCGCCCGATTCCCATATTTTCGTGTGCTATAGCCCACGCCTTCTAAGTGGTCCCGGGACCACCGGACCCCGGACCACCGAAAATATTTCCAGGCCATCAAATACGACCTTAGGAACCATAGTCACCGCCCCGCCATGATCATTCCTCATGTTTTTTTATTTTTGGCAAAAAACTAGAATTTCGCGCGATTCCCATATTTTCGTGTGCTATAGCCCACGCCTTCCGAGTGGTCCCGGGCCCCCAGACCCCAACGCCTAAAACTTTTCCATACCATAAAATACGACATAAGGAACCATAATCACCGCCCCGCCATGATCGTTTCTCATTTTTTGCATTTTTCGGCCCAAAAATCTAGAATTCCGCCTGATTCCCATATTTTCGTGTGCAATAGCCCACGCCTTCCTAGTGGGCCGGGCCCCCGGACTGTGATCGCCTAAAAATTTTTCGGGCCATCAAATACGACCTAAGGAACCATAGTCACCGCACCGCCAAGATCGTTCCCCATTTTTTGAAATTTTCGGCCTAAAAACTAGAATTTCGCTCGATTCCCATATTTTTGTATGCTATAGCCCAACCCTTCAAAGTGGTCCCGGGACCCCCGGACCCCGGATTGCCTACAATTTTTCCGGGATAACAAATATGACCTAAGGAACCCTAGTCACTGCCCCTCCATGTTCGTTCCTCATTTTTTTGCGTTTTTTGGCCAAAACACTAGAATTCCGTGCGATTCCCATATTTACGTGTGCTATAGCCCACGCCTTCCGAGTGGACCTGGGCCCTCCCCGACCCCGATCGCCTAAAATTTTTCTGTAACATAACATACGACCTAAGGAACCATACTCACTGCCCCGCCATGATCATTCCTCATTTTTTGCGTTTTTCGGCCAAAAAACTAGAATTCCGCCCGATTCCTATATTTTCGTGTGCTATAGCCCATGCCTTCCCAATGGGTAGGGCCCCACGGAACCGGATCGCCTAATATTTTTGCGGGCCATCAAATACGACCTAAGGAACTATAGTCACCGCCCAGCCATGACCTGTCCTCATTTTTTGCATTTTACGGCCAAAAACTAGAATTCCTCCCGATTCCCATATTTTCATGAGCTATAGCCCACGCCTTCCAAGTGGTTCTGGGACACCCGGAACCCGATCGCCTAAAATTTTTCCGGGCCATCAAATACGACCTAAAGAACTATAGTCACCGCCCTGTCATGACCGTTCCTCATTTTTTTGCATTTTATGGCCAAAAACCTAGAATTCCGCCTGATTCCAATATTTTCATGTGCTAGCCCACGCCTTCCAAGGGGTCTCGGGATCCACGGACCCCGATCGCCTAAAATTTTTTGGGACCATTAAATACGACCTAAGGAACCATAGTCACCTCCCTGCCATGATCGTTCCTCATTTTTTGCCTTTTTCGGCCAAAAATCTAGAATTCCGCTCGATTCCCATATTTTCGTGTGCAATAGCCCACGCCTTCTGAGTGGGCCGGCCTCCCCGGACTGTGATCGCCTAAAAGTTTTTCGAGCCATCAAATACGACCTAAGGAACCATAGTCACCGCATCGCCATGATCGTTCCGCATTTTTTTAAATTTTTCGGCCTAAAAAATAGAATTCCGCCCGATTTCCATATTTTTGTGTGCTATAGCCCACCCCTTCCAAGTGGTCCTGGGACCCCCGGATCCCGCATCGCCTAAAATTTTTTCGGGCCATCAAATACGACTTAAGGAACCTTAGTCACCGCCCCTCCATGATCGTTCCTCATTTTTTGCATTTTTCGGCCAAACCATTAGAATTCCACGCGAATCCCATATTTTGGTGTGCTATAGCCCTCGCCTTTCGAGTGGTCCCGGGGCCTCCGGACCCCGATCGTGCATAAAAAATTTTCGGGCCATCAAATACGACATAATGAACCATAGTAACCGCCCCGCCATGATTGTTCCTCTTTTTTTGCATTTTTCGGCAAAAAAACTATAATTCCGCCCGATTCCCATATTTTCGTGTGTTATAGCCCACGCCTTCCAAGTGGTCCCGGGACTACCGGACCCCGATCGCCTAAAATTTTTCTGGGCCATCAAATACGACCAAAGGAACCATAGTCACCGCCCCGCCATGATCATTCCTCATGTTTTGCATTTTTCGGCAAAAAACTAGAATTCCGCGCGATTCCCATATTTTCGTGTGCTATAGCCCACGCCTTTTGCGTTTTTCGGCCAAAAAACTTGAATTCTACCCGATCCCCATATTTTTGTGTGCTTTAGCCCATGCCTTCACAATGGGTAGGGCCCCACGGAGCCAGATCGCCTAATATTATTGCGGGGCATCAAATACGACCTAAGGAACCATAGTCACTGCCCCGCCATGACCTATCCTCATTTTTTGCATTTTAAGGCCAAAAACTGGAATTTCGCCCGATTCCCATATTTTCGTGTGCTAGCCCACGCCTTCCAAGTTGTCCCGGGACTCCCGGACCCCGATTGCCTAAAATTTTTCCGGGCCACCAAATACGACCTAAAGAACCATAGTCACCGCCCTGCCATGACCGTTCCTCATTTTTTTGCGTTTTACGGCCAAAAACCTAGAATTCCGCCAGATTCCCATATTTTCGTGTGCTATAGCCCACGCCTTCCAAGTGGTCCCGGGACCCCCGGACCCCGATCGCCTAAAATTTTTCCGAACCATTAAATACGACCAAAGGAACCATATTCACCGTCCCGCCATGATCGTTCCTCATTTTTTGCATTTTTCGGCCAAAAAACTAGAATTCCGCCCGATTCCCATATTTTCGTGTGCGCCCACGCCTTCCGAGTGGGCCGCCCCCCCGGACTCGGATCGCCTAAAATTTTTTCGGGCCATCAAATACGACATAATATGATCGTTCCTCATTTTTGCATTTTACGGCCAAAAAACTAGAATTCCGCTTGATACCCATATTTTCGTGTGCTATAGCCCACGCCTTCCAAGTGGTTCCGGGACCCCCCGGACCTTGATCGCCTAAATTTTTTTCGGGTGATCAAATACGACCTAAGGAACCATGTCACCGCTCCACCATAACCGTTCCTCAATTTTTTGCGATTTTACGGACAAAAAAGTAGAATTCCACCTGATTCGCATATTTTCGTGTGCTATCCGCGCCTTCCAAGTGGTCCCGGGACCCCCGGACCCCGATCAACTAAAAATTTTTTGGTCCATCAAATAAGATCTAAGGAACCATAGTCACCGCCCCACCATGATCGTTCCTTAGTTTTTGCATTTTACGGCCAAAAACTAGAATTCCGCCCGATTCCCATATTTTCGTGTGCTATAGCCCACGCATTCTAAGTGGTCCCGAGTCCCCCGGACTCCGATCACCTAAAATTTTTCCGAGCCATCAAAAACGACTTAAGGAACCATAGTCACCGCACCGCCATGATCGTTCCCCATTTTTTGAATTTTTTGGCCTAAAAACTAGAATTCCGCCCGATTCCCATATTTTTGTGTGCTATAGCCCACCCCTTCCAAGTGGTCCCGGGAACCCCGGACCCCAGATCGCCTAAACTTTTTCCTGGCCATCAAATACGACCTAAGGAACCATAGTCACCGCCCATCCATGATCGTTCCTCATTTTTTTGCGTTTTTCGACCATAAAACTAGAATTCTGCGTGATTCCTATATTTTCGTGTGCTATAGCCCTCGCCTTCCGAGTGGTCCTGGGCCTCCCGGACCCCGATCGCATAAAATTTTTTCGGGCCATCAAATACGACCTAAGGAACCATAGTCACCGCCCCACCATGATCGTTCCTCATTTTTTGCATTTTTCGGCCAAAAAACTAGAATTCCGCCTGATTCCAATATTTTCGTGTGCTATATATCCCACGCCTTCCGAGTGCGCCGGGCCCCCCGGACTCGGATCACCTAAAATTTTTTTGGGCCATCAAATAAGACCTAAGGAACCATAGTCACCTCACCGCCATTATCGTTCCTCATTTTTTGAATTTTTCGGCACAAAAACTAGAATTCCGCCCGATTCCGATATTTTTGTTTGCTATAGCCAACGCCTTCCAAGTGGTCCCGGGACCCCCGGACCCCAAATGCCTAAAATTTTTCCGGGCCATCAAATATGACCTAAGGAACCATAGTCACCTCCCCGCCATGATCGTTCCTCAGTTTTTGCATTTTACGGCCAAAAAACTAGAATTCCGCCCGATTCCCATAATTTCGTGTGCTATAGCCCACGCCTTCCAAGTGGTCCTGGGACCCCCGGACCCCAATCGCCTAAAATTTTTTCGGGTCATCAAATATGACCTAAGGAACCATAGTCACCGCCCCGCCATGACATTCCTCATTTTTGCATTTTTCGGCCAAAATAATAGAATTCCGCCCAATTGCCATATTTTAGTGTGCAATAATAGGCCACGCCTTCCCAATGGGTAGGGCCCCATGGAGCCGGATCGCCTAAAAATTTTTCGGGCCATTAAATAAGGCCTAAGGAACCATAGTCACCGCTCCGCCATGAACTTTCCTCATATTTTGCATTTTACGGCCATAACACTAGAATTCCGCCCGTTTCCAATATTTGTGTGTGCTATATAGCCCACGCCTTCCAATTGGTCCCGGGACTCCCGGACCCCGATCGCCTAAAATATTTTTCGGCCATCAAATACGACCTAAGGAACCATAGTTACCGCCCCTCCATGATCGTTCCTCGTATTTTGCATTTTACGGCCAAAACACTAGAATTCCGCCCGATTTTCATATTTACATGTGCTATAGCCCACGCCTTCCAAGTGGTCCCGGGACCCCCAGACCCCGATCGCCTAAAATTTTTTTGGGCCATCAAATACGACCTAAGGAACCATAGTCACCGGCCCGCCATGACCTTTCCTTATATTTTGCATTTTACAGCCAAAAAACTAGAATTCCGCCAGATTCCCATATTTTCATGTGCTATAGCCCACTCCTTCCAAGTGGTCAAGGGACCCTCTAACCCCGATCGCCTAAAAATTTTTCGGGCCAGAAAATACGACCTAAAGAACCATAGTCACCGCCTTGCCATGATCGTTCCTCATTTTTTGCATTTTTCGGCCAAAATTTTAGAATTTCGCCTGATTCCTATATTTTCGTGTGATATAGCCCACGCCTTCCCAGTGGGTAGCCCCCCAAAAACCGGATTGCCTAAAATTTTTCCAGGCCATCAAATACGACCTAAGGAACCATAGTCACCGCCCTTCCATGATCGTTCCTCATTTCTTTTGCGTTTTTCGGCTAAAAAACTATAATTCCGCGCGATTCCCATATTTTCGTGTGCTATAACCCTCGCCTTCAGAGTGGTCCCGGGCCCCCCGGACCCCGATCGCATAAAAATTTTCCGAGCCATCAAATACGACATAAGAAACCATAGTCACTGCTCCACAATTATCGTTCCTCATTTTTTGCGTTTTTCGGCCAAAAAACTAGAATTCCGCCCGATTCCCATATTTTCGTGTGCTATAGCCCACGCCTTCCGAGTGGGGCGGCCACCCCAGACTCGAATCGCCTAAATTTTTTTCGGGCCATTAAATACGACCTATGGAACCATAGTCACCGCCCCGCCATGATCGTTCCTCATTTTTGCGTTTTTCGGCCAAAAAACTAGAATTCTGCCCGATTCCCATATTTTCGTGTGCTATATAGCCCACGCCTTCCAAGTGGTCCGGGGACCCCCGGACCCCCGATCGTATAAAATTTTTTCGGGCGGTCAAATACGACCTTAGGAACCATAGTCATCGCCCCGCCATGATCATTCCTCATTTTTTGCATTTTTCTGCCAAAAAACAAGAATTCTGCCAGATTCCCATATTTTCGTGTGCTATAGCCCACCCCTTCCAAGTGGTCCTGGGACCCCCGGACCCCGGATCGCCTAAAATTGTTCCGGGCCATCAAATACGACCTAAGGAACGATAGTCACCACCCCGCCATGATTATTCCTTATGTTTTGCGTTTTTCGGCCAAAAAATAGAATTCTGCGCGATTCCCATATTTTCGTGTGCTATAGCCCACGCCTTCCGAGTGGTCTCGGGCCCCCCGGACCCCGATCGCCTAAATATTTCCGTACCATTAAATACGACCTAAGGGACCATAGTCACCGCCCCGCCATGATCGTTCCTAATATTTTGCGTTTTACGGCAAAAATACTAGAATTCCGCCCGATTCCCATATTTTCGTGTGTATAGCCCATGCATTCCAAGTGGTCCCGGGACGCCTGGGCCCTGATCGCCTAAAATATTTTCGAGCCACCAAATACGACATAAGGAACCAACGTCACCGCCCCGCCATGATCGTTCCTTATTTTTTGCTTTTTACGGCCAAAACACTAGAATTCCGCTTGATTCCAATATTTTCTTGTGCTATAGCCCACGCCTTCCAAGTGGTCCCGGGACCCCCGGACCCCAGATCGCCTACACTTTTTCCGGACGATCAAATACGACCTAAGGAACCATAGTCACACGACCCCGCCATGACCGTTCCTCATTTTTTGCGTTTTACGGCCAAAAAAGTATAATTTTGCCTGATTCCCATATTTTCGTGTGCTATCGGTGCCTTCCAAGTGGTCCCGAGACCCCGGACCCCGATCTCCTAAAAGTTTTACGGGCCATCAAATAAGACCTAAGGAACCATAGTCACCGCCCCACTATGATCGTTCCTCAGTTTTTGCATTTTACGGCCAAAAAACTAGAATTCCGCGCGATTCCCATATTTTCGTGTGCTATAGCCCACCCCTTCCAAGTGGTCCTGGGCCCCCCGGACCCCAGATCGCCTACACTTTTTTCGGGCCATCAAATACGACCTAAGGAACCATAGTCACTGCCCCTCCATCATCGTTCCTCATTTGTTTTTGCGTGTTTCAGCTAAAAAACTAGAATTCTGCCCAATTCCCATATTTTCGTGTGCTATAGCCCACGCCTTCCAAGTGGTCCCAGGACCCCCGAACCCCGGATCGCCTAAAATTTTTCCGGGCCATAAAATACGACCTAAGGCACGATAGTTACCGCCCCGCCATGATTATTCCTCATGTTTAATGTTTTTCGGCCAAAAAACTAGAATTCTGCGCGATTCCCATATTTTCGTGTGCTATAGCCCACGCCTTCCGAGTGGTCTCGGGCCCCCCGGACCCCGATCACCTAAAAGTTTTCCGTATCATAAAATACGACCTAAGGAACCATAGTCCCTGCATCGCCATGATCGTTCCTCATATTTTGCATTTTTCGGCCAAAAAACTAGAATTCCGCCCGATTCCCATATTTTCGTGTGCTATATAACCCATGCCTTCCAAGTGGTCCCGGGACGCCCGGGCCCTGATCGCCTAAAAATTTTCTGGGCCGTCAAATACGACATAAGGAACCATAGTCACCGCTCCGCCATGATCGTTCCTCATTTTTTCCATTTTACGGCCAAAAAACTAGTATTCCGTTTGATTCCCATATTTTCATGTGCTATAGCCCACGCCTTCCAAGTGGTCCCGGGACCCCCCGGACCCCGATCGCCTATAATTTTTCCGGGCGATCAAATACGACCTAAGGAACCATAGTCACACACCCCGCCATGACCGTTCCTCATTTGTTTTGCGTTTTACGGCCAAAAAAGTAGAATTCCCCCTGATTCCCATATTTTCGTGTGCTATCGGCGCCTTCCAAGTGGTCCCGAGATCCCGGACCCCGATCACCTAAAAAAATTTCGGGCCATCAAATAAGACCTAAGGAACCATAGTCACTGCCCCACTATGATCGTTCCTTAGCTTTTGCATTTTACGGCCAAAAAACTAGAATTCCGCCTTATTCCCATATTTTCGTGTGCTATAGCCCACCCCTTCCAAGTGGTCCCGGGACCCCCGGATCCCATATTTCCTAAACTTTTTTCGGGCCATCAAATATGACCTAAGGAACCATAGTCTCCACCCCTCCATGTTCGTTCCTCATTTATTTGCGTTTTTCAGCCAAAAAACTAGAATTCCACGCGATTCCCACATTTTCGTGTGCTATAGCCCTCGCCTTCCGAGTGGTCCCGGGCCCCCCGGACCCCGATCGCATAAAAAATTTTCGGGCCATCAAACACGACCTAAGAAACCATAGTCACTGCTCCACTATGATCGTTCCTCATTTTTTGCGTTTTTCGGCCAAAAAACTAGAATTCCGCCCGATTCCCATATTTTCGTGTGCTATAGCCCACGCCTTCCGAGTGGGGCGGCCACCCGAGACTCGGAACGCCTAAATTTTTTTCGGGCCATTAAATACGACCTATGGAACCATAGTCACTGCCCCGCCATGATCGTTTCTCATTTTTGCGTTTTTCGGCCAAAAAACTAGAATTCTGCCCGATTCCCATATTTTCGTGTGCTATATAGCCCACGCCTTCCAAGTGGTCCCGGGACCCCCGGACCCCCGATCGCATAAAATTTTTCCGGGCCGTCAAATACGACCTAAGGAACCATAGTCATCGCCCCGCCATGATCATTCCTCATTTTTTGCATTTTTCTGCCAAAAAACAAGAATTCTGCCCGATTCCCATATTTTCGTGTGCTATAGCCCACGCCTTCCAAGTGGTCCCGGGACCCCCGGACCCCGGATCGCCTAAAATTGTTCCGGGCCATCAAATACGACCTAAGGAATGATAGTCACCGCCCCGCCATGATTATTCCTTATGTTTTGCGTTTTTCGGCCAAAAAATAGAATTCTGTGCGATTCCCATATTTTCGTGTGCTATAGCCCACGCCTTCCGAGTGGTCTCGGGCCCCCCGGACCCCGATCGCCTAAATATTTCCGTACCATTAAATACGACTTAAGGGACCATAGTCACCGCCCCGCCATGATCGTTCCTAATATTTTGCGTTTTTCGGCAAAAATACTAGAATTCCGCCCGATTCCCATATTTTCGTGTGTATAGCCCATGCATTCCAAGTGGTCCCGGGACGCCTGGGCCCTGATCGCCTAAAATTTTTCCGAGCCATCAAATACGACATAAGGAACCAGCGTCACCGCCCCGCCATGATCGTTCCTTATTTTTTGCTTTTTACGGCCAAAACACTAGAATTCCGCTTGATTCCAATATTTTCTTGTGCTATAGCCCACGCCTTCCAAGTGGTCCCGGGACCCCCGGACCCCAGATCGCCTACACTTTTTCCGGACGATCAAATACGACCTAAGGAACCATAGTCACACGACCCCGCCATGACCGTTCCTCATTTTTTGCGTTTTACGGCCAAAAAAGTCTAATTTCGCCTGATTCCCATATTTTCGTGTGCTATCGGTGCCTTCCAAGTGGTTCCGGGACCCCGGACCCCGATCGCCTAAAAGTTTAACGGGCCATCAAATAAGACCTAAGGAACCATAGTCACCACCCCACTATGATCGTTCCTCAGTTTTTGCATTTTACAGCCAAAAAACTAGAATTCCGCGCGAATCCCATATTTTCGTGTGCTATAGCCCACCCCTTCCAAGTGGTCCCGGGCCCCCCGGACCCCAGATCGCCTACACTTTTTTTGGGCCATCAAATACGATCTAAGGAACCATAGTGACCGCCCCTCCATCATCGTTCCTCATTTGTTTTTGCGTTTTTCGGCTAAAAAACTAGAATTCTGCCCGATTCCCATATTTTCGTGTGCTATAGCCCACGCCTTCCAAGTGGTCCCAGGACCCCCGGACCCCGGATCGCCTAAAATTTTTCCGGGCCATCAAATACGACCTAAGGCACGATAGTTACCGCCCCGCCATGATTATTCCTCATGTTTTGTGTTTTTCGGCCAAAAAACTAGAATTCTGCGCGATTCCCATATTTTCGTGTGCTATAGCCCACGCCTTCCGAGTGGTCTCGGGCCCCCCGGACCCCGATCACCTAAAAGTTTTCCGTACCATAAAATATGACCTAAGGAACCATAGTCACCGCCTCGCCATGATCGTTCCTCATATTTTGCATTTTTTGGCCAAAAAACTAGAATTCCGCCCGATTCCCATATTTTCGTGTGCTATATAACCCATGCCTTCCAAGTGGTCCCGGGACGCCCGGGCTCTGATCGCCTAAAATTTTTCTGGGCCATCAAATACGACATAAGGAACCATAGTCACCGCTCCGCCATGATCGTTCCTCATTTTTTCCATTTTACGGCCAAAAAACTAGAATTCCGTTTGATTCCCATATTTTCATGTGCTATAGCCCACGCCTTCCAAGTGGTCTCGGGACCCCCCGGACCCCGATCGCCTATAATTTTTCCGGGCGATCAAATACGACCTAAGGAACCATAGTCACACACCCCGCCATGACCGTTCCTCATTTTTTTTTGCGTTTTACGGCCAAAAAAGTAGAATTCCCCCTGATTCCCATATTTTCGTGTGCTATCGGCGCCTTCCAAGTGGTCCCGAGACCCCGGACCCCGATCACCTAAAAATATTTCGGGCCATCAAATAAGACCTAAGGAACCATAGTCACTGCCCCACTATGATCGTTCCTTAGCTTTTGCATTTTACGGCCAAAAAATTAGAATTCCGCCTTATTCCCATATTTTCGTGTGCCATAGCCCACCCCTTCCAAGTGGTCCCGGGACCCCCGGACCCCGGATCGCCTAAAATTTTTCCGGGCCATCAAATATGACCTAAGGAATGATAGTCACCGCCCCGCCATGATTATTCCTCATGTTTTGCGTTTTTCGGCCAAAAAACTAGAATTCTGCGCGATTCCCATATTTTCGTGTGCTATAGCCCACGCCTTCCGAGTGGTCCCGGGCCCCGATTGCCTAAAATTTTTCCGTACCATAAAATATGACCTAAGGAACCATAGTCACCGCCTCGCCATGATCGTTCCTCATATTTTGCATTTTTCGGCCAAAAAACTAGAATTCCGCCCGATTCCCATATTTTCGTGTGCTATAGCCCATGCCTTCCAAGTGGTCCCGGGACGCCCGGGCCCTGATCGCCTATAATTTTTTTGAGCCATCCAATACGACATAAGGAACCATAGTCACCGCCTCGCTATGATCGTTCCTCATTTTTTTGCATTTTACGGCAAAACAACTAGAATTCCGCTTGATTCTCATATTTTCGTATGATATAGCCCACGCATTCTAAGTGGTCCCGGGACCCCCGGACCCCGATCGCCTAAAATTTTTCCGGGCCATCAAATACGACTTAAGGAACCATAGTCACCGCATTGCCATCATCGTTCCCCATTTTTTGAATTTTTCGGCCTAAAAACTAGAATTCCGCCCGATTCCCATATTTTCGTGTGCTATAGCCCACGCCTTCCGAGTGGGGCGGCCACCCCAGACTCGGATCGCCTAAATTTTTTTCGGGCCATTAAATACGACCTAAGGAACCATAGTCACTGCCCCGCCATGATCGTTCCTCATTTTTGCATTTTTCGTCCAAAAAAATAGAATTTCGCCCGATTCCCATATTTTCTTGTGCTATAGCCCACCCCTTCCAAGTGGTCCCGGGACCCCCGGACCCCAGATCGCCAAAACTTTTTCCGGACCATCAAATATGATGTAAGGAACCATAGTCACCGCCCCTCCATGATCGTTCCTCATTTGATTTTGCATTTTTCGGCTAAAATACCAGAATTCCGCGCGATTCCCATATTTTCGTGTGCTATAGCCCTCGCATTCCGAGTAGTCCCTGGCCCCCAGACCCCGATCGCATAAAATTTTTCTGGGCGATCAAATACGACATAAGGAACCATAGTCACCCCTCCACAATGATCATTCCTCAATTTTTGCGTTTTTCGGCCAAAAAAATAGAATTCCGCCCGATTCCCATATTTTCGTGTGCTATAGCCTACGCCTTCCGAGTGGGCCGGCCACCCCAGACTCGGATCGCCTAAATTTTTTTCGGGCCATTAAATACGACCTAAGGAACCATAGTCACCGCCCCGCCATGATCGTTCCTCATTTTTGCGTTTTTTGACCAAAAAACTAGAATTCCACCCGATTCCCATATTTTCGTGCGCTATATCCCACGCCTTCCAAGTGGTCCCGGGACCCCCGGACCCCCGATCGCATAAAATTTTTCCGGGACTTCAAATATGACCTAAGGGACCATAGTCATCACCCTGCAATGATCGTTCCTCATTTTTTGCAATTTTCAGCTAAAAAACTAGAATTCCGCCCGTTTCCCAAATTTTCGTGTGCTATAGCCCATGCCTTCCAAGTGGTCCCGGGACCCCCGGACCCCGGATCGCCTAAAAATTATCCGGGAAATCAAATATGACCTAAGGAATGATAGTCACCGCCCCGCCATGATTATTCCTCATGTTTTGTGTTTTTCGGCCAAAAAACTAGAATTCTGCGCGATTCCCATATTTTCGTGCGCTATAGCCCACGCCTTCCGAGTGGTCCCGGGCCCCGATTGCCTAAAATTTTTCCGTACCCTAAAATATGACCTATGGAACCATAGTCACCGCCCCGCCATGATCGTTCCCCATATTTTGCGTTTTTCGGCCAAAAAACTATAATTCCACCCGATTCCCATATTTTCGTGTGCTATAGCCCATGCCTTTCAAGTGGTCCCGGGACGCCCGGGCCCTGATCGCCTAAAAATTTTCCGGGCCATACAATACGACATAAGGAACCATAGTCACCGCCTCGCCATGATCGTTCCTCATTTTTTGCATTTTACGGCAAAAAAACTAGAATTCCGCTTGATTCCCATATTTTCGTATGATATAGCCCACGCATTCTAAGTGGTCCCGGGACCCCCGGACCCCGATCGCCTAAAATTTTTCTGGGCCATCAAATACGACTTAAGGAACCATAGTCACCGCATCGCCATCATCGTTCCCCATTTTTTGAATTTTTCGGCCTAAAAACTAGAATTCCGCACGATTCCCATATTTTCGTGTGCTATAGCCCACGCCTTCCGACTGGGGCGGCCACCCCAGACTCGGATCGCCTAAATTTTTTTCGGGCCATTAAATACGACCTAAGGAACCATAGTCACCGCCCCGCCATGATCGTTCCTCATTTTTGCGTTTTTCGACCAAAAAACTAGAATTCCACCCGATTCCCATATTTTCGTGCGCTATAGCCCACGCCTTCCAAGTGGTCCCGGGACCCCCGGACACCCGATCGCATAAAATTTTTCCGGGACTTCAAATATGACCTAAGGGACCATAGTCATCACCCTGCCATGATCGTTCCTCATTTTTTGCAATTTTCAGCTAAAAAACTAGAATTCCGCCCGTTTCCCAAATTTTCGTGTGCTATAGCCCACGCCTTCCAAGTGGTCCCGGAACCCCCGGACCCCGGATCGCCTAAAAATTTTCCGGGCCATCAAATATGACCTAAGGAATGATAGTCACCGCCCCGCCATGATTATTCCTCATGTTTTGCATTTTTCGGCCAAAAAACTAGAATTCTGCACGATTCCCATATTTTCGTGTGCTATAGCCCACGCCTTCCGAGTGGTCCCGGGCCCCGATTGCCTAAAATTTTTCTGTACCATAAAATATGACCTAAGGAACCATAGTCACTGCCCCGCCATGATCGTTCCTCATATTTTGCGTTTTTCGGCCAAAAAACTAGAATTACGCCCGATTCCCATATTTTCGTGTGCTATAGCCCATGCCTTCCAAGTGGTCCCGGGACGCCCGGGCCCTGATCGCCTAAAATTTTTCTGGGCCATACAATACGACATAAGGAACCATAGTCACCGCCTCGCCATGATCGTTCCTCATTTTTTGCATTTTACGGCAAAAAAACTAGAATTCCGCTTGATTCCCATATTTTCGTATGATATAGCCCACGCATTCTAAGTGGTCCCGGGACCCCCGGACCCCGATCGCCTAAAATTTTTCTGGACCATCAAATATGACTTAAGGAACCATAGTCACCGCATCGCCATCATCGTTCCCCATTTTTTGAATTTTTCGGCCTAAAAACTAGAATTCCGCCCGATTCCCATATTTTCGTGTGCTATAGCCCACCCCTTCCGAGTGGGGCGGCCACCCCAGACTCGGATCGCCTAAATTTTTTTCGGGCCATTAAATACGACCTAAGGAACCATAGTCACTGCCCCGCCATGATCGTTCCTCATTTTTGCGTTTTTCGGCCAAAAAACTAGAATTTCGTCCGATTCCCATATTTTCGTGTGCTATAGCCCACCCCTTCCAAGTGGTCCCGGGACCCCCGGACCCCAGATCGCCAAAACTTTTTCCGGACCATCAAATATGACCTAAGGAACCATAGTCACCGCCCCTCCATGATCGTTTCTCTTTTTTTGCGTTTTTCGGCTAAAATACTAGAATTCCGCGCGATTTCCATATTTTCGTGTGCTATAGCCCTCGCCTTCCGATTAGTCCTTGGCCCTCCGGACCCCGATTGCATAAAAATTTTTCGGGCCATCAAATACGACATAAGGAACTATACTCGCCGCTCCACAATGATCGTTCCTCATTTTTAGCGTTTTTCGGCCAAAAAAATAGAATTCCGCCCGATTCCCATATTTTCGTGTGCTATAGCCCACGCCTTCCGAGTGGGGCGGCCACCCCAGACTCGGATCGCCAAAAATTTTTTCGGGCCATTAAATATGACCTAAGGAACCATAGTCACCGCCCCGCCATGATCGTTCCTCATTTTTGCATTTTTCGGCCAAAAAACTAGAATTCCGCCCGATTCTCATATTTTCGTGTGCTATAGCCCACGCCTTCCATGTGGTCCCGGGACCCCCGGACCCCCGATCGCATAAAATTTTTCTGGGCCGTCAAATACGACCTAAGGAACCATAGTCATCGCCCCTCCATGATCGTTCCTCATTTTTTGCTTTTTTCGGCCAAAAAACTAGAATTGCGCCAGATTCCCATATTTTCATGTGCTATAGCCCACGCCTTCCAAGTGGCCCCGGGACCCCCGGATCGCCTAAAAATTTTCTTGGCCATCAAATACGACCTAAGGAACGATAGACACCGCCCTTCCTTGATTATTCCTCATGTTTTGCGTTTTTCGGCCCAAAAACTAGAATTCTGCGCGATTCCCATATTTTCGTGTGCTAACGCCCACGCCTTCCGAGTGGTCCTGGCCCCCCCGGACCCCGATCGCCTAAAATATATCCGTACCATAAAATACGACCTAAGGAACCATAGTCACCGCCCCGCCATGATCGTTCCTAATATTTTGCGTTTTTCGGCAAAAAAACTAAAATTCCGCCCGATTCCCATATTTTCGTGTGCTATAGCCCATGCATTCCAAGTGGTCCCGGGACGCCTGGGCCCTGATCGCCTAAAATATTTTCGAGCCATCAAATACGACATAAGGAACCATAGTCACCGCCCCGCCATGATCGTTCCTCATTTTTTGCATTTTACGGCCAAAAAACTAGAATTTCGCTTGATTCCTATATTTTCTTGTGTAATAACCCACGCCTTCCAAGTGGTCCCGGGACCCCCGGACCCCAGATCGCCTACACTTTTTCCGGGCGATCAAATACCACCTAAGGAACCATAGTCACACGCCCCCGCCCTGAACGTTCGTCATTTTTTTGCATTGTATGGCCAAAAAAGTACAATTCTGCCTGATTCCCATATTTTCGTGTGCTATCGGCGCCTTCCAAGTGGTCCCGGGACCCCGGACCCCGATCACCTAAAAGTTTTACGGGCCATCAAATAAGACCTAAGGAACCATAGTCACCACCCCACTATGATCGTTCCTCAGTTTTTGCATTTTACGGCCAAAAAACTAGAATTCCGCGCGATTCCCATATTTTCGTGTGCTATAGTACACCCCTTTCAAGTGGTCCCGGGCCCTCCGGACCCCAGATCGCCTACACTTTTTTCGGGCCATCAAATATGACTTAAGGAACCGTAGTCACCGCCCCTCCATCATCATTCCTCATTTTTGTTTTGCGTTTTTCGGCTAAAAAACTAGAATTCTGCCCGATTCCCATATTTTCGTGTGCTATAGCCCACGCCTTCCAAGTGGTCCCAGGACCCCCGGACCCCGGATTGCCTAAAATTTTTCCGGGCCATCAAATACGACCTGAGGAACGATAGTCACCGCCCCGCCTTGATTATTCCTCATGTTTTGCGTTTTTCGGCCAAAAAACTAGAATTCTGCGCGATTCCCATATTTTCGTATGCTATAGCCCACGCCTTCCGAGTGGTCCCGGGCCACCCGGGCCCCGATCGCCTAAATTTTTCCGTACCATAAAATACGACCTATAGAACCATAGTCACCGCGCCGCCATGATCGTTCCTCATAATGCTTTTTTTGTCCAAAAAACTAGAATTCCGCCCGATTCCCATATTTTTGTGTGCTATAGCCCATGCCTTCCAAGTGGTCCCGGGACGCCCATGCCCTGATCGCCTAAAATTTTTCTGGGCCATCAAATACGACATAAGGAACCATAGTCACCGCCCGCCATGATAGTTCCTCATTTTTGGCATTTTACGGCCAAAAAACTAGAATTCCGTTTGATTCCCATATTTTCGGGTGCTATAGCCCACGCCTTCCAAGTGGTCCCGGGACCACCTGGACCTCGATCGCCTAAAATTTTTCCGGGAGATCAAATACGACCTAAGGAACCATAGTCACACGCCCCGCCATGACCGTTCCTCATTGTTTTGCGTTTTACAGCCAAAAAAGTAGAATTCTGCCTGATTCCCATATTTTCGTGTGCTATCGGTGCCTTCCAAGTGGTCCCGGGACCCGGACCCCGATCACCTAAAAAAGTTTCGGGCTATCAAATAAGACTTAAGGAACCATAATCACCGCCCCACTATGATCGTTCCATAGCTTTTGCATTTTACGGCCAAAAAACTAGAATTCCGCCTTATTCCCATATTTTCGTGTGCTATAGCCCACCCCTTCGAAGTGGTCCATGGACCCCCGGACCCCAGATTGCCTAAACTTTTTCTGGGCCATCAAATACGACCTAAGGAACCATAGTCTCCATCCCTCCATGATCGTTCCTCATTTTTTTGCGTTTTCCTACCAAAAAACTAGAATTCCACGCGATTCCCATATTTTCGTGTGCTATAGCCCTCGCCTTCCGAGTGGTCTCGGGCCCCCCGGACCCCGATCGCATAAAACTTTTCCGGGCCATCAAACACGACCTAAGGAACCATAGTTACCGCCCCGCCATGACCTTTCCTCATGTTTTGCATTTTACGGCCAAAAAACTAGAATACCGCTCGATTCCCATATTTTCGTGGGCTATAGCCCATGCCTTCCAAGTGGTCTCGGGATGCCCGGGCCCTGATCGCCTAAAATTTTTCCGGGCCATCAAATACGACCTAAGGAACCATAGTCACCGCCCCACATGATCGTTCCTAATGTTTTGCATTTTTGGGAAAAAATCTTGAATTCCACCCGATTCCCATATTTTCGTGCGCTATAGCCCACGCCTTCCGTGTGGGCCAGCCCCCCGGGACTCGATTCGCCTAAATTTTTCTAGGTCATCAAATACGACATAAGGAACCATAATCACCGCTCCACCATGATCGTTCCTCATTTGTTGCGTTTTTCGGCCAAAAAACTAGAATTCCGCCCGATTCCCATATTTTTGTGTGCTACGCCTTCCGAGTAGGCCGGCCACCCTAGACTCGGTTCGCCTAAATTTTTTCCCGTCTATTAAATACGACCTAAGGAACCATAGTCACCGCCCCGCCATGATCATTCCTCATTTTTGCGTTTTTCGGCCAAAAAACTAGAATTCCGCCCGATTCCCATATTTTCGTGTGCTATAGCCCACGCCTTCCAAGTGGTCTCGGGACCCCCGATCGCATAAAATTTTTTCGGGCCGTCAAATACGAACTAAGGAACCATAGTCATCGCCCTGCCATGATCGTTCCTCATTTTTTGCGTTTTTCGGCCAAAAAACTAGAATTTCGCCCGATTCCCATATTTTCGTGTGCTATAGCCCATGCCTTCCCAGTGCTCCCGGGACCCCCGGAACCCGGATCGCCTAAAATTTTTTCGGGCCACCAAATACGACCTAAGGAACGCTAGTCACCGCCCCGCCATGATCATTCGTCATGTTATGATTTTTTCGGCCAAAAAACTAGTATTATGCGCGATTCCCATATTTTCGTGTGCTATAGCCCACGCCTTCCAAGTGGTCCTGGGCCCCCCGGACCCCGATCGCCTAAAATTTTTCCATACCATAAAATACGACCTAAGGAATCATAGTCACCGCCCCGCCATGATCGTTCCTCATATTTTGCGTTTTTTGGCAAAAAAAATTAGAATTCCGCCCGATTCCCATATTTTCGTGTGCTATAGCCCATGCCTTCCAAGTGGTCCCGGGACGCCCGGGCCCTGATCGCCTAAATTTTTTTTGGGCCATCAAATACGACATAAGGAACCATAGTCACCGCCCCGCCATGATCGTTCCTCATTTTTTGCATTTTATGGCCAAAAAACTAGAATTCCGCTTGATTCCCATATTTTCGTGTACTTTAGCCCACGCCTTCCAAGTGGTCCCGGGACCCCCCGGACCCCGATCGCCAAATATTTTTCCTAGCGATCAAATACGACTTAAGGAACCATAGTCACCGCCCCACCATGACCGTTCCTCGTTATTTTGCGTTTTACGGCCAAAAATGTAGAATTCCGCCTGATTCCTATATTTTCGTGTGCTATCCGCGCCTTCCAAGTGGTCCCGGGACCCCCGGACCCTGATCACCTAAAAATTTTCGGGCCATCAAATAAGACCTAAGGAACCATAGTCACCGCCCCACTATGATCATTCCTCAGTTTTTGTATTTTACGGCCAAAAAACTAGAATTCCGTCCGATTCCCATATTTTCGTGTGCTATGCATTCTAAGTGGTCCCGGGACCCCCGGACCCTGATCGCCTAAAATTTTTTCGGGCCATCAAATACGACTTAAGGAACCATAGTCACCGCACCGCCATGAGCGTTCCCCATTTTTTGAATTTTTCGGCCTAAAAACTAGAATTCTACCTGATTCCTATATTTTGTGTGCTATAGCCCACCCCTTCCAAGTGGTCCCGGGACCCCCAGACCACAGATCGCCTAAACTTTTTCCGGGCCATCAAATACGTCCGAAGGAACCATAGTCACCGCCCCTCCATGATCGTTCCTCATTTTTTTTGCATTTTTCGGCCAAAAAAACTAGAATTCCGCGCGATTCCCATATTTTCGTGTGCTATAGCCCTCGCTTTCCGAGTGGGTCCTGAGCCCCCCGGACCCCGATCGCCTAAAATTTTTCCATACCATAAAATACGACCTAAGGAATCATAGTCACCGCCCTGCCATGATAGTTCATCATATTTTGTGTTTTTCGGCAAAAATAATAGAATTCCGCCCAATTTCCATATTTTCGTGTGCTATAGCCCATGCCTTCCAAGTGATCCCGGGATGCCCGGGCCCTGATCACCTAAAAATTTTTCGGGCCATCAAATACGACATAAGGAACCAAAGTCACCGCCCCGCCATGATCGTTCCTCATTTTTTGCATTATATGGCCAAAAAACTAGAATTCCGCTTGATTCCCATATTTTCGTGTACTTTAGCCCACGCCTTCCAAGTGGTCCCGGGACCCCCCGGACCCCGATCGCCAAAATTTTTTTCTGGAGATCAAGTACGACCTAAGGAACCATGGTCTCCGCCCCACCATGACCGTTCCTCGTTATTTTGCGTTTTACGGCCAAAAATGTAGAATTCCGCCTGATTCCCATATTTCGTGTGCTATCCGCGCCTTCCAAGTGGTCCCGGGACCCCCGGACCCCGATCACCTAAAATTTTTTCGGGCCATCAAATAAGACCTAAGGAACCATAGTCACCGCCCCACTATGATCATTCCTCAGTTTTTGTATTTTACGACCAATAAACTAGAATTCCGCCCGATTCCCATATTTTCGTGTGCTATGCATTCTAAGTGGTCCCGGGATCCCCGGACCCCGATCGCCTAAAATTTTTCCGGGCCATCAAATACGACTTAAGGAACCATAGTCACCGCACCGCCATGATCGTTCCCCATTTTTTGAATTTTTCGGCCTAAAAACTAGAATTCCGCCTGATTCCTATATTTTTGTGTGCTATAGCCCACCCCTTCCAAGTGGACCCGGGACCCCCGGACCCCAGATCGCCTAAAGTTTTTCCGGGCCATCAAATACGTCCGAAGGAACCATAGTCACCGCCCCTCCATGATCGTTCCTCATTTTTTTTGCATTTTTCGGCCAAAAAACTAGAATTCCGCCCGATTCCCATATTTTCGTGTGCTATAGCCCATGCCTTCCAAGTGGTCCCGGGACGCCCGGGCCCTGATCGCCTAAAATTTTTCCGGGCCATCCAATACGACATAAGGAACCATAGTCACCGCCTCGCCATGATCGTTCCACATTTTTTGCATTTTACGGCAAAAAAACTAGAATTCCGCTTGATTCCCATATTTTCGTATGATATAGCCCACGCATTCTAAGTGGTCCCGGGACCCCCGGACCCCGAACGCCTAAAATTTTTCCGGGCAATCAAATACGACTTAAGGAACCATAGTCACCGCATCGCCATCATCGTTCCCCATTTTTTGAATTTTTCGGCCTAAAAACTAGAATTCCGCCTGATAACCATATTTTCCTGTGCTATAGCCCACGCCTTCCGAGTGGTGCGGCCACCCCAGACTCGGATCGCCTAAATTTTTTCCGGGCCATGAAATACGACCTAAGGAACAATAGTCACCGCCCTACCATGATCGTTCCTCATTTTTGCATTTTTCGGCCAAAAAACTAGAATTTAGCCCGATTCCCATATTTTCGTGCGCTATAGCCCACCCCTTCCAAGTGGTCCCGGGACCCCAGGACCCCAGATCGCCAAAAATTTTTCCGGGCGATCAAATACGACATAAGGAACCATAGTCACCGCCCCGCCATGATCGTTCCTCATTTTTTGCATTTTATGGCCAAAAAACTAGAATTCCGCTTGATTCCCATATTTTCGTGTACTTTAGCCCACGCCTTCCAAGTAGTCCCGGGACCCCCCGGACCCCGATCGCCAAAAAATTTTCCTGGTGATCAAATACGACCTATGGAACCATGGTCACCGCCCCACCATGACCGTTCCTCGTTGTTTTGCGTTTTACGGCCAAAAATGTAGAATTCCGCCTGATTCCCATATTTCGTGTGCTATCCGCGCCTTCCAAGTGGTCCCGGGACCCCCGGACCCCGATCACCTAAAAATATTTCGGGCCATCAAATAAGACCTAAGGAACCATAGTCACCGCCCCACTATGATCATTCCTCAGTTTTTGTATTTTACGGCCAATAAACTAGAATTCCGCCCGATTCCCATATTTTCGTGTGCTATGCATTCTAAGTGGTCCCGAGACCCCCGGACCCCGATCGCCTAAAATTTTTCCGGGCCGTCAAATACGACTTAAGGAACCATAGTCACCGCACCGCCATGATCGTACCCCATTTTTTGAATTTTTCGGCCTAAAAACTAGAATTCCGCCTGATTCCTATATTTTTGTGTGCTATAGCCCACCCCTTCCAAGTGGTCCCGGGACCCCCGGACCCCAGATCGCCTAAACTTTTTCCGGGCCATCAAATACGACCTAAGGAACCATAGTCACCGCCCCACCATGATCGTTCCTCATTTTTTGCATTTTTCGGCCAAAAACCTAGATTTGCGCCCGTTTTCATATTTTCGTGTGCTATATCCCACGCCTTCTGAGTGGGCCGGGCCCCATAGACTCGGATCACCTCAAATTTTTTCGGGCCATCAAATAAGACCTAAGGAACCATAGTCACCTCCCCGCTATGATCGTTCCTCATTTTTTGAATTTTTCGGCAAAAAAACAAGAATTCCATCCGATTCCGATATTTTCGTTTGCTATAGCCCACGCCTTCCAAGTGCTCTTTGGACCCCCGGACCCTGAACACCTAAAATTTTTCTAGGCCATCAAATACAACCTAAGGAACCTTAGTCACCGCCCCACCATGACCTTTCCTCATGTTTTGCATTTTTCGGCCAAAAAACTAGAATTCCGCCTGATTCCCATATTTTCGTGTGCTATAATAGCCCACGCCTTCCAAGTGGTCTTGGGACCCCCGGACCCCGATCGCCTAAAATTTTTTCGGGCCATCAAATACGACCTAAGGAACCAGAGTCATCGCCCCGCCATGATCTTTCCTCATTTTTTTGTTTTTCGGCCAAAAAACTAGAATTCCGCCAGATTCCCATATTTTAGTGTGCAATAATAGCCCATGCCTTCCCAGTGGTTAGGGCCCCACGGAGCCGGATGGCCTAAAATTTTTTCGGGCCATCAAATACGGCCGAAAGAACCATAGTCACCGCCCCGCCATGACCTTTCCTCATTTTTTGCATTTTACAGCAAAAAAACTAGAATTCCGCCCGATTCCAATATTTTCGTATGCTATAACCCACGACTTCCAATTGGTCCCGGGACTCCAAGACCCCGATCGCCTAAAATATTTTCCAGCCATCAAATACGACCTAAGGAACCATAGTTACCGCCCCTCCATGATAGTTCCTCATATTTTGCATTTTACGGCCAAAAAACTAGAATCCCGCCCGATTGCCATATTTTCATGTGCTATAGCCCACTCCTTCCAAGTGGTCCAGGGACCCTCGGACCCCGATCGCCTAAAAAATTTTTGGGCCAGAAAATACGACCTAAAGAACCATAGTCACCGCCTTGCCATGATCGTTCCTCATTTTTTGCATTTTTCGGCCAAAAAACGAGAATTTCGCCTGATCCCATATTTTCGTGTGATATAGACCACGCCTTCCCAGTGGGTAGCCCCCCCGGAGCCGGATTGCCTAAAATTCTTCCAGGCCATAAAATACGACCTAAGGAACCATAGTCATCGCCCCGCCATGACCTTTCCTCATTTTTTGGATTTTACGGACAAAAAACTAGAATTCCGCCCAATTCCCATATTTTCTTGTACTATCGCCCATGCCTTCCAAGTGGTCCCGGGACACCCGGGCCCCGATCGCCAAAATTTTTTCCGGGCTATCAAATACGACCTAAGGAACCATAGTCACCGCCCCGCCATGATCATTCCTCATTCTTTTCATTTTTCGGCCAAAAAACTAGAATTCCGCCCGATTCCCATATTTTCGTGTGCTATATAGCCCACGCCTTCCAAGTGGTCCCGGGACTCCCGGACCCCAATCGCCTAAAAATTTTCCGGGCCATCAAATATGACCTAAGGAACCATAGTCACCGCCCCACCATGATCGTTCCTCATTTTTTGCGTTCTTCGGCCAAAAAACTAGAATTCCGCCTGATTCCCATATTTTCGTGTGCTATAGCCCACGCCTTCCGAGTGGGCCAGCCACCCCAGACTCGGATCGCCTAAATTTTTTCTGGGCCATTAAATACGACCTAAGGAACCATAGTCACCGCCCCGCCATGATCGTTCCTCATTTTTGCGTTTTTCGGCCAAAAAACTAGAATTCCGCCCGATTCCCATATTTTCGTGTGCTATAGCCCACGCCTTCCAAGTGTTCCCGGGACTCCCGAACCCCGATCGCCTAAAATTTTTCCAGGCCATCAAATACGACCTAAGGAACCATAGTCACCACCCCCCATGATCGTTCCTCATATTTTGCTTTTTACGGCCAAATAACTAGAATTCTGCCCGATTCCCATAGTTTTGTGTGCTATAGCCCACGCCTTCCAAGTGGTCGTAGGACTCCCAGACCCCGATCGCCTAAAATTTTCGCGGGCCATCAAATACGACCTAAGGAACCATAGTCACCGCCCCGCCATGATCGTTTCTCATTGTTTGCAATTTACGGCCAAAAAACTAGTATTCCGCCCGATTCCCATATTTTCGTGTGCTATAGCCCACGCCTTCCAAGTGGTCCCCGGAACTCCCGGACCCCGATTGCCTAAAATTTTTCCGGGCCATCAAATACGACCTAAGGAACGATATTCACCGCCCCGCCATGATCATTCCTAATGTTTTGCGTTTTTCAGCAAAAAAACTAGAATTCTGTGCGATTCCCATATTTTCGTGTGCTATAGCCCACACCATTCTGAGTGGTCCCGTGCCCCCCGGACCCCGATCGCATAAGATTTTTCCGGACCATCAAATACGACCTAAGGAACAATAGTCACCGCCCCGCCATGACCTTTCCTCATGTTTTGCATTTTACGGCCAAAAAACTAGAATTCCGCCCAATTCCCATATTTTCGTGTGCTATAGCCCATGCTTTCCAAGTGGTCCCGGGACCCCCAGACCCCAATCGCCTAAAATTTTTCCGGGCCATCAAATACGACCTAAGGAACCATAGTCACCGCCCCACCATGATCGTTCCTAATATTTTGAATTTTTCGGCTAATAAACTAGATATCCGCCCGATTCCCATATTTTCGTGTGCTATAGCCCACGCCTTCCAAGTGGGCCCGGGACCCCCAAACCCCAATCGCCAAAAATTTTTCCGGACCATCAAATACGACCTAAGGAACCATAGTCACCGCCCCGCCATGATCGTTTCTCATTATTTGCATTTTATGGCCAAAAAACTAGTATTCCGCCAGATTCCCATATTTTCGTGTGCTATAGCCCACGCCTTCCAAGTGGTCCCAGGACCCCCATACCCTAATCCCCTAAAATTTTTCCGGGCCATCAAATACGACCTAAGGACCATAGTCACCGCCCCACCATAATCGTTCCTCATTCTTTTTGCATTTTACGGAAAAATACTAGAATTCTGCCCGATTCCCATATTTTTGTGTGCTAGCCCACGCCTTCCAAGTGGTCCCGGGACCCCTAGACCCCGATCGGCAAAAAATTTTCCGGACCATCAAATACGATCTAAGAAAACATAGTCACTGCCCCGCCATGACTGTTTCTCATTTTTTGCATTTTACGGCCAAAAAACTAGTATTCTGCCCGATTCCCATAGTTTCGTGTGCTATAGCCCACGCCTTCCTAGTGGTCCCGGGACTCCCGGACCCCGATCGCCTAAAATTTTTTCGGGCCATCAAATACGACCTAAGGAACCATAGTCACCGCCCCACCATGATCGTTCCTCATTTTTATGGATTTTATGGACAAAAAACTAGAATTCTACCCGATTCCCAAATTTTTGTGTGCTATAGCCCACGCCTTCCAAGTGGTCCCAGGACCCCTAGACCTCGATCGCCAAAAATTTTTGTGGGCCATCAAATACAACCTAAGGAACCATAGTTACCGCCCCTCCATGACCGTTTCTTCATTTTTTAGCGTTTTACGGCCAAAAACCTAGAATTTCGCTCAATTCCCATATATTCGTGTGCATAGCCCACGCCTTTCAAGTGGTCCCAGGACCCGCAAGACCCCGATCGCCAAAAATTTATCCTGACCATCAAATACGACCTAAGGAACCATAGTCACTGCCCCGCCATGATCGTTCCTCATTTTTTGCATTTTACGGCAAAAAACTAGAATTCCGCCCGATTCCCATATTTTCGTGTGCTATAGCCCACGCCTTCCAAGTCGTCCTGGGACTCCCGGACCCCGATCGCCTAAAAATTTTCCAGGCCATCAAATACGACCTAAGGAAGAATAGTCACCGCCCCGCCATGATCGTTCCTCATATTTTGCTTTTTTCAGCCAAAAAACTAGAATTTTGTATGATTCCCATATTTTCGTTTGCTATAGGCCACGCCTCCCCAGTGGGTAGGTCCCCCCAGAACTAGATTGCCTAAAAATTTTCCGGGCCATGAAATACGACCTAAGGAACCAAAGTCACCACCCCGCCATGACCTTTCCTCATGTTTTGCATTGTACGACCAAAACACTAGATTCAATTCCCATATATTCGTGTGTTATTGCCCACACCTTCCGAGTGGGCCGGGACCCCCGGACGCGGATCGCTTAAAAATTTTTCGGGCCATCAAATACGACCTTGAGAACCATAGCTACCGCCTTGCCATGACCGTTCCTCGTTGTTTTGTGTTTTACGGCCAAAAAACTTGAATTCCGTATGATTCCCATATTTTCGTGTGCTACTGCCCGCGCCTTCCAAGTGGTCCCGGGACCCCTGAACCCCGATCGCCAAAAAATTATCCGGGCCATCAAATAAGACTTAAGGAACCATAGTCACCACCCCGCCATGATCGTTCCTCATTTTTGGTATTTTACGGCCAAAAAACTAAAATTCCGCCCAATTCCCATATTTTCGTGTGCTATAGCCCACGCCTTCAAAGTGGTCCCAGGACCCCCATACCCCGATCCCCTAAAAATTTTTCGAGCCATCAAATACGACCTTAGGAACCATAGTCACCGCACTGCCTTCCTCATTTTTTGCATTTTCCGGCAAAAAAACTAGAATTTCGCCCGATTCCCTTATTTTTGTGTGCTATAGCCCATACCTTCCAAGTGGTCCGGGGACCTCCGGACCCCGATCGCCTAAAATTTTTTCAGGCAATCAAATACGACCTAAGGAACCATAGTCACCGCCCCACCATGATCGTTCTTAATCTTTTGCGTTTTTCGGCAAAAAAATTAGAATTCTGCCCGATTCCCATATTTTTGTGTGCTATAGCCCACGCCTTCCAAGTGGTCCCGGGACCCCCAGACCCCGATCGCCAAAAATTTGTCCAGACCATCAAATACGATCTAAGGAACCATAGTCACTGCCCCTCCATGATCGTTTCTCATTTTTTGCATTTCACGGCCAAAAGACTAGTATTCCGCCCGATTCCCATGGTTTCATGTGCTATGCCCACACCATCCAAGTGGTCCCGGGACTCCCGGGCCCCGATTGCCTAAACGTTTTCCGCGCCATCAAATAAGACTTAAGGAACCATAGTCACCGCCTCGCCATGATTGTTCCTCAGTTTTTGCATTTTACGGCCAAAAAACTAGAATTCCGCCCGATTCCCATATTTTCGTGTGCTAGCCCACGCCTTCAAGTGGTCCCGGAACCCCCGTACCCTGATCGCCTAAGATTTTTTCAGACCATCAAATATGACCTAGGGAAATATAGTCACCGCCCCACCATGACCTTTCCTCATGTTTTGCATTTTACGGCCAAAAAACTAGAATTCCACCCGATTCCCATATTTTCGTGTGCTATAACCCACGCCTTCCAAGTGGTCCTGGGACCCGAGGACCCCGATCGCCTAACAATTTTCCGGGCCATCAAATACGACCTAAGGAACCGTAGTCAGCACCCCGCCATGACCATTTCTTCTTTTGTTTTGCATTTTACAGCCAAAAACCTAGAATTCCGCCCGATTCTCATATTTTCGTGTGCTATAGCCCACGCCTTTCAAGTGGTCCCGGGACCCCCAGACCCCGATCGCCTAATATTTTTTCGGACCATCAAATATGACCTAAGGAACCGTAGTCACCGCCCCGCCATGATCGTTCCTCATTTTTTGCATTTTACGGCCAAAAAACTAGAATTTCGCCCGATTCCCATATTTTCGTGTGCTATAGCCCACGCCTTCCAAGTATTCCCGGGACTCTCGGACCCCGATCGCCTAAAATTTTTCCAGGCCATCAAATATGACCTAAGGAACCATAGTCACCGCCCCTCATGATCGTTCCTCATATTTTGCTTTTTACGGCCAAATAACTAGAATTCTGCCCGATTCCCATAGTTTTGTGTGCTATAGCCCACGCCTTCCAAGTGGTCCCAGGACTCCCAGACCCCGATCGCCTAAAATTTTCGCGGGCCATCAAATACGACCTAAGGAACCATAGTCACTGCCCCGCCATGATCGTTTCTCATTGTTTGCAATTTACGGCCAAAAAACTAGTATTCCGCCCGATTCCCATATTTTCGTGTGCTATAGCCCACGCCTTCCAAGTGGTCCCGGAACTCCCGGACCCCGATTGCCTAAAATTTTTCCGGTCCATCAAATACAACCTAAGGAACCATAGTCACCCCCCCACCATGATCGTTCCTAATTTTTTGCATTTTACGGACAAAAAAAAAGAATTTTGCCCGATTCCCATATTTTTGTGTGCTATAGCCCACGCTTTCCAAGTGGTCCCAGGACCCCCAGACCCCGATCGGCTAAAAATTTTGCGGGCTATCAAATACAACCTAAGGAACCATAGTCACTGCCCCGCCATGACCGTTTCTTTGTTTTTAGCGTTTTACGGCCAAAAACCTAGAATTCCGCTCGATTCCCATATTTTCGTGTGCTATAGCCCACGCCTTTCAAGTGGTCCCAGGACCCCCCAGTCCCCAATCGCCTAAAATTTTTTCGGACCATCAAGTACGACCTAAGGAACCATAGTCACCTCCCCGCCATGATCGTTCCTCATTTTTTTCATTTTACGCACAAAAAACTAGAATTTCGCCCGATTCCCATATTTTCGTGTGCTATAGCCCACGCCTTCCAAGTGGTCCCGGGACTTCCGGACCACGATCGCTTAAAATTTTTCCAGGCCATCAAATACGACCTAAGAAACCATAGTCACCGCCCCGCCATGATCGTTCCTCATATTTTGCTTTTTTCGGCCAAAAAACTAGAATTTTGCGTGATTCCCATATTTTTGTTTGTTATAGCCCACGCCTCCGCAGTGGGTAGGGCCCCCCGGAACTAGATTGCTTAAAATTTTTCCGGGCCATGAAATACGACCTAAGGAACCATAGTCACCACCTCGCCATGACCTTTCCTCATGTTTTGCATTTTACGACCAAAACACTAGATCCGATTCCAAAATATTCGTGTGCTATAGCCCACACCTTCCGAGTGGGCCGGGACCCCCGGACGCGGATCGGTTAAAAGTTTTTCGGGCCATCAAATACGACCTTGAGAACCATGGTTACCGCCCTGCCATGACCGTTCCTCGTTGTTTTGCATTTTACGGCCAAAAAACTAGAATTCCGCATGATTCCCATATTTTCGTGTGCTATTGCCCGCGCCTTCCAAGTGGTCCCGCGACCCCTGAACCCCGATCGCCAAAATTTTTTCCAGGCCATCAAATAACACTTAAGGAACCATAGTCACCACCCCTCCATGATCGTTCCTCATTTTTTGAATTTTACGGCCAAAAAACTAGAATTCCGCCCGATTCCCATATTTTCGTGTGCTATAGCCCACGCCTTCCAAGTGGTCCCAGGACCCCCATACCCCAATCCCCTAAAAAAATTTCGGGCCATCAAATACGACCTAAGGAACCATAGGCACCGCACCGCCTTCCTCATTTTTTGCATTTTACAGCAAAAAAACTAGAATTTCGCCCGATTCGCTTATTTTCGTGTGCTATAGCCCATGCCTTCCAAGTGGTCCCGGGACCCCGGACCCCGGGGGGTTGAATATGGTTCCTTAGGTCATATACGATGGAACGGAAAACTTTTTGGCGATCGGGTCAGGGGGTCCCGGGACTAGTTGGAAGGCGCGGGCTATAGCACACGAAAATATGGGAATCGGGCGAAATTCTAGTTTTTTGGCTGAAAAATTCAAAAAATGAGGAACGATCATGGCGGGGCGGTGACTATGGTTCCTTAGATCGTATTTGATGGCCCGTAAAAATTTTAGGCGATCGGGGTCCGGGAGTCCCGGGACCACTTGGAAGGCGTGGGTTATAGTTCACGAAAATATGGGAAATAGGCGAAATTCTAGTTTTTTTTTCCCGAAAAATGCAAAAAATGAGGAACGATCATGGAGGGGCGGTGACTATGGTTCCTTAGGTCCGATTTGATGCCCTGAAAAAATTTTAGGCGATCCGAGTCCGGGGGTCCCGGCCCACTCGGAAGGCATGGGCTATTGCCCACGAATATATGGGAATCGGGCGGAATTCTAGATTTTTTGCCGAAAAACCCAAAAAATGAGGATCGATCATGGCGGGGCGGTGAATATGGTTCCTTAGGTCGTATTTAATGGTCCGGAAAAAGTTTAGGCGATTAGAGTCCGGGGGTACCGGGACCACTTGGAAGGCGTGGGCTATAGCACACGAAAATATGGGAATCGGGCGGAATTTTAGGTTTTTGGCCGTAAAACACAAAGAAATAAGGAACGGTCATGGCAGGGCTGAGACTATGGTTCTTTAGGTCGTATTTGATGGCCCGGATAAATTTTAGGGGATCCGAGTCCGGCGGGACGGCCCACTTGGAAGGCGTGGGCTATAGAACACGAAAATATGGGAATTGGGCGGAATACTAGTTTTTTGGCCGTAAAATGCAAACAATGAGAAACGATCATGGCGGGGCTCTGACTATGGTTCCTTAGGTCGTATTTGATGGCCAGGAAAGGTTTTAGGCGATCCGGGTCCGGGAGTCCCGAGACCACTTGGAAGGCGTGGGCTCTAGCACACGAAAATATGGGAATCAGGCAAAATTTTAGTTTTTTGGCCATAAAATGCAAAACATGAGGACAGGTCAGGGCGTGGCGGTAACTATGGATCCTTAGGTTGTATTTGATGGCACGCAAAAATATTAGGCGATCTGGTTTCGTGGGGCCCTACCCATTTGGAATGCTTGGGCTATAGCACACGAAAATATGGGAATCAAGCGGAATTCTAGGTTTTTGGCCTAAAACGCAAAAACAATGAGGAACGGTCATGGCAGGGCAGTGACTATGGTTCTTTAGGTCGTATTTAATGGCCCGGAAAAATTTTAGGCTATCCTAGTCCAGGGGGAACGACCCACTTGGAAGGCATGGGCTATAGCATACGAAAATATGGGAATCCGGCGAAATTCTAGTTTTTTGGCCGTAAAATGCAAAACATGAGTACAGGTCATGGCGGGGCATTGACTATGGTTCCTTAGGTCGTATGTTATGGCCCATAAAAAATTTTAGGCGATCGGAGTCCGGGGGTCCCGGGACCACTTGGAAGGCGTGGGCTATAGTACACGAAAATATGGGAATCGGGCCGAATTCTAGTTTTTTGGCCGAAAAATATAAAAAATGAGGAACAATCATGGCGGTGCAGTGACTATGGTTCCTTAGATCGTATTTGATAGCCCGAAAATTTTTTAGGCAGTCACAGATCGGGGGGCCCGTCCGACTCGGAAGGCGTGGGCGCACACTAAAATATGGGAATCGGGCGGAATACTAGTTTTTCTGCCAAAAAACGCAAACAATGAGGAACGATCATGGCGGGGCGGTGACTATGGTTCCTTAGGTCGTATTTGATGGCCCAAAAAAATTTTAGGCTATCGGGGTCCGGGGGGCCGGCCCACTTGGAAGGCATTGGCTATAGCACACGAAAATATGGGAATCGGGCGGAATTTTAGGTTTTTGGCCGTAAAATGCAAACAAATGAGGAACAGCCATGGCGGGGTGGTGGCTATGGTTCTTTATGTCGTATTTGATGGCCCAGAAATATTTTAGGTGATCCGAGCCCGGCGGGACGGCCCACTTGGAAGGCGTGGGCTATAGAACACGCAAATATGGGAATCGGGCAGAATACTAGTTTTTTGGCCGTACAATGCAAATAATGAGGAACGATGATGGCGGGACGGTGACTATGGTTCCTTAGGTTGTATTTGATGGGCCGAAAAGGTTTTAGGCGATCGGGGTCCGGGAGTCCCGGGACCACTTGGAAGGCATGGTCTATAGCACACAAATATGGAAATCGGACGAAATTTTAGTTTTTTGGCCGTAAAATGCAAAAAATGAGGACAGGTCATGGCGTAGCGGTGACTATGGATCCTTAGGTCGTATTTTATGGCACGCAAAAATATTAGGCAATCCGGCTCCTTGGGGCACTACCCATTGGGAAGACGTGGGGTATAGCACACGAAAATATGGGAATCGTGCGGAATTCTTGTTTTTTGGCCGTAAAACGCAAATTATGAGGAATGATCATGGCGGTGCAGTGACTATGGTTCCTTAGGTCGTATTTTATGGCCAAGAAAACTTTTAGGCGATCAGGGTCCGGGGGGTCCCGGGACCACTTGGAAGGCGTGGGCTATAGCACACGAAAATATGGGAATCTAGCCGAATTCTAGTTTTTTGGCCGAAAAATGCAAAAAATGAGGAACAATCATGGCGGTGCGGTGACTATGATTCTTTAGGTCGTATTTGATGGCCCAAAAATTTTTTAGACGATCCGAGTGAGGGGGCCCGGCCCACTCGGAGGGCGTGGGCTAGGACACGAAAATATGGGAATCAGGCGCAATTCTAGTTTTTCGGCCGAAAAATTTAAAAAATGAGGAACACTCATGGCGGGGTGGTGACTATGGTTCCTTAGGTCGTATTTGATGGCCCGAAAATTTTTTAGGCGATCACAGTCCGGGGGCCCCGGCCCACTTGGAAGGAGTGGGCGCACACTAAAATATGGGAATCACGCGGAATTCTAGTTTTTTAGCCAAAAAACGCAAAAAATGAGGAATGATCATGGCAGGGCGGTGACTATGGTTCCTTAGGTCGTAATTGATGGCCCGAAAAATATATAGGCGATCGGTGTCCGGGGGGCCGACCCACTTGGAAGGCGTGGGCTACAGCACACGAAAATATGGGAATCGGGCAGAATTCTAGTTTTTTGGCCAAAAAACGCAAAATATGAGGAACGATCATGGCGGGGCGGTGACTATTGTTCCTTAGGTCGTATTTGATGGCCCAAAAAATTTTTAGGCGATCGGGTCCGGGGGGCCGACCCACTTAGAAGGCGACCCGAAAATACGGGAATCGGGCAGAATTCTAGTTTTTTGGCCGTAAAATGCAAAAAGTGAGGAACGATCATGACGGGGCGGTGACTTTGGTTCCTTAGGTCGTATTTGGTGGCCAGGAAAAATTTTACGCGATCGGGGTCCGGGAGTCCCGCGACCATTTGGAAGGCGTCGGCTATAGCACACGAAAATATGAGAATCGGGCGGAATTCTAGTTTTTTGGCCGTAAAATGCAAAACATGAGGACAGGTCTTGGCGGGGCAGTGACTAAGATTCCTTAAGACGTATTTGATGGCCCACAAAAATATTAGGCGATCCTTCTCCTGGGCCCTACCCATTGAGAAGACGTGGGCTATAGCACACGAAAATATGGGAATCGGGCGGAATTCTTATTTTTTGGCTGAAAAATAAGAAAACTGAGGAATGATCATGGCGGGGAAGTGACTATGGTTCCTTAGGTCGTATTTGATGGCTCGGAAAAATTTTAGGCGATCGGGGTTCGGGGTCCCCGGGACCACTTGGAAGGCGTGGGCTATAGCACACAAAAATATGGGAATCGGGCGGAATACTAGTTTTTTGGCCGTAAAATGCAAAAAATGAGGAACGTTCTTGGCGGGCCGGTGACTTTGGTTCCTTAAGTCATATTTGGTGGCCCGGAAAATTTTAGACGATCGGGGTGCGGGAGTCCCGGGACCACTTGAAAGGCGTCAGCTATAGCACACGAAAATATGGGAATCGGGCAGAATTCTAGTTTTTTGGCCGAAAAATGAAAAACATGAGGATAGGTCATGGTGGGGCGGTGACCTAGATTCCTTAGGTCGTATTTTATGGCCCACAAAATATTAGGCAATCCTGCTCCTTGGGGCCCTACCCATTGGGAAGACGTGGGCTATAGCACACGAAAATATGAGAATCGGGCGGAATTCTTGTTTTTTGGCCGAAAAACAAGAAAACTGAGGAATGATCATGGAGGGGCAGTGACTATGGTTCCTTAGGTCATATTTGATGGGCCGAAAAAATTTTAGGCGATCACAGTCCGGGGGGCCCGGCCCACTCGGAAGGAGTGGGCGCACACTAAAATATGGGAATCACGCAGAATTCTAGTTTTTTAGCCATAAAACGCAAAAAAAAGAGGAACGATCATGGCAGGGCAGTGACTGTAGTTCCTTAGGTCGTATTTGATGGCCCAAAAAATTTTTAGGCGATCGGGGTCCTGGGGGGCCGGCCCACTTGGAAGGTGTGGGCTATAGCACACGAAAATATGGGAATCGGGCAGAATTCTAGTTTTTTGGCCAAAAAACGCAAAATATGAGGAACGATCATGGCGGGTCGGTGACTATGGTTCCTTAGGTCGTATTTGATGGCCCGAAAAATTTTTAGGCGATCGGGTTCGGGGGCCGGCCCACTTAGAAGGCGTGGGCTATAGCACCCGAAAATACAGGAATCGAGCGGAATTCTAGTTTTTTGGCCGTAAAATGCAAAAAGTGAGGAACGATACTGACGGGGCGGTGACTTTGGTTCCTTAGGTCGTATTTGGTGGCGCGGAAAAATTTTACACGATCGGGGTCCGGGAGTCCCGAGACCATTTGGAAGGCGTCGGCTATAGTACACAAAAATATGAGAATCGGGCGGAATTTTAGTTTTTTGGCCGTAAAATGCAAAACATGAGGACAGGTCATGGCGGGGCGGTGACTAAGATTCCTTAGGTCGTATTTGATAGCCCACAAAAATATTAGGCGATCCTGCTCCTGGGGCCCTACCCATTGGGAAGACGTGGGCTATAGCACACGAAAATATGGGAATCGGGCGGAATTCTAGTTTTTTGGCCAAAAAATGCAAAAAATGAGGAATGATCATGGCGGGGCAGTGACTATGGTTCCTTAGGTTGTATTTGATGGCCCAGAAAAATTTTAGGCGATCGGGGTCCGAGGGTCCCGAGACCACTTGGAAGGCGTGGGCTGTAGCACACGAAAATATGGGAATCGGGCGGAATACTAGTTTTTTGGCCGTAAAATGCAAACAATAAGGAATGATCATGGCGGGCAGGTGGCTTTTCTTCCTTAAGTCATATTTTGTGGCCCGGAAAATTTTAGACAATCGGGGTACGGGAGTCCCGGGACCACTTGGAAAGCATCGGCTATAGCACACGAAAATATGTGAATCGGGCAGAATTCTAGTTTTTTGGCCGTAAAATGCAAAACATGAGGATAGGTCATGGCGGGGCGGTGACCAAGATTCCTTAGGTCGTATTTTATGGCCCAAAAATATATTAGGCAATCCTGCTCCTTGGGGCCCTACCCATTGGGAAGACGTGGGCTATAGCACACGAAAATATGGGAATCGGGCGGAATTCTTATTTTTTGGCCGAAAAACAAGAAAACTGAGGAATGATCATGGCGGAGCAGTGACTATGGTTCCTTAGGTCGTATTTGATGGGCCGAAAAATTTTTAGGCGATCACAGTCCGGGGGGCCCGGCCCACTCGGAAGGAGTGGGCGCACACTAAAATATGGGAATCACGCAGAATTCTAGTTTTTTAGCCATAAAATGCAAAATATGAGGAACGATCATGGCAGGGCAGTGACTATGGTTCTTTAGGTCATATTTGATGGCCCAAAAAATTTTTAGACGATCGGGGTCCGGGGTCCTGGGGGGCCGGCCCACTTGGAAGGTGTGGGCTATAGCACACGAAAATATGGGAATCGGGCAGAATTCTAGTTTTTTGGCCAAAAAATGCAAAATATGAGGAACGATCATGGCGGGTCGGTGACTATGGTCCCTTAGGTCATATTTGATGGCCCGAAAAATTTTTAGGCGATCGGGTTCGGGGGCCGGCCCACTTAGAAGGCGTGGGCTATAGCACCCGAAAATACGGGAATCGAGCGGAAATTCTAGTTTTTTGGCCGTAAAATGCAAAAAGTGAGGAACGATCATGACGGGGAGGTGACTTTGGTTCCTTAGGTCGTATTTGGTGGCGCGGAAAAATTTTACGCGATCGGGGTCCGGGATTCCCGTGACCATTTGGAAGGCGTCGGCTATAGCACACAAAAATATGAGAATCGGGCGGAATTTTAGTTTTTTGGCCGTAAAATGCAAAACATGAGGACAGGTCATGGCGGGGCGGTGACTAAGATTCCTTAGGTCGTATTTGATAGCCCACAAAAATATTAGGCGATCCTGCTCCTGGGGCCCTACCCATTGGGAAGACGTGGGCTATAGCACACGAAAATATGGGAATCGGGCGGAATTCTAGTTTTTTGGCCGAAAAATGCAAAAAATGAGGAATGATCATGGCGGGGCAGTGACTATGGTTCCTTAGGTCGTATTTGATGGCCCAGAAAAATTTTAGGCGATCGGGGTCCGGGGGTCCCGGGACCACTTGGAAGGCGTGGGCTATAGCACACAAAAATATGGGAATCGGGCGAAATACTTATTTTTTGGCCGTAAAATGCAAAAAATGAGGAGCAATCTTGGCTGGCCGTTGACTTTGGTTCCTTAAGTCATATTTGGTGGCCCGGAAAATTTTAGACGATCGGGGTACGGGAGTCCTGGGACCACTTGGAAAGCATCGGCTATAGCACACGAAATTATGGAAATCGGGCGGAATTCTAGTTTTTTGGCCGAAAAATGAAAAACATGAGGACAGGTCATGGTGGGGCGGTGACCAAGATTCCTTAGGTCGTATTTTATGGCCCACAAAAATATTAGGCAATCCTGCTCCTTGGGGCCCTACCCATTGGGAAGACGTGGGCTATAGCACACGAAAATATGGGAATCTGGCAGAATTCTTGTTTTTTGGCCGAAAAACAAGAAAACTGAGGAATGATCATAGCGGGGCAGTGACTATGGTTCCTTAGGTCGTATTTGATGGCCCGGAAAAATTTTAGGCGATCGGGGTCCCGGGACCACTTGGAAGGCGTGGGCTATAGCACACAAAATATGGGAATCGGGCGGAATACTAGTTTTTTGGCCGTAAAATGCAAAACAATGAGTAACGATCTTGGCAGGCCGGTGACTTTGGTTCCTTAAGTCATATTTGGTGGCCCGACAAATTTTAGACGATCGGGGTAAGGGAGTCCCGGGACCACTTGGAAGGCGTCGGCTATAGCACACGAAAATATGGGAATCGAGCAGAATTCTAGTTTTTTGGCCGAAAAATAAAAAATATGAGGACAGGTCGTGGCGGGGCGGTGACTAAGATTCCTTAGGTTGTGTTTTATGGCCCACAAATATATTAGGCGATCCTGCTCCTTGGGGCCCTACCCATTGGGAAGACATGGGCTATAGCACACGAAAATATGAGAATCGGGCGGAATTCTTGGTTTTTGGCCGAAAAATAAGAAAACTGAGGAATGATCATGGCGGGGCAGTGACTATGGTTCCTTAGGTCGTATTTTATGGCCAGGAAAAATTTTAGGCAATCGGGGTCCGGGGGTCCCGGGACCACTTGGAAGGCGTGGGCTATAGCACACGAAAATATGGGAATTAGGCGGAATTCTAGTTTTTTGGCCGAAAAATGCAAAAAATGAGGAACGATCATGGCGGTGCGGTGACTATGGTTCCTTAGGTCGTATTTGATGGCCCAAAAAGTTTTTTGATGATCCGAGTAAGGGGGGCCCGGCCCACTTGGAAGGCGTGGGCTATAACACACGAAAATATGGGAATCGGGCGCAATTCTAAGTTTTTGGCCAAAAAACGTGAAAATTGAGGAACGATCAGGGCGGGGCGGTGCCTATGGTTTCTTAGGTTCTATTTGATGGCCCAAAAAAATTTTAGACGATCACAGTCCGGGGGGCCTGGCCCACTCGGAAGGTGTGGGCTATAGAACGCGAAAATAAGGGAATCGGGCGGAATACTAGTTTTTTGGCCGTAAAATTAAAACAAATGAAGAACGATCATGGCGGGGCGGTGACTATGGTTCCTTAGGTCGTATTTGATGGCCCAAAAAAGTTTTAGGGGATCGGGGTTTGGGAGTCACGGGACCACTTGGAAGGCGTGGGCTATTGCACACGAAAATATGGGAATCGGGCGTAATTTTAGTTTTTTGGCCGTAAAATGCAAAAAATGAGGATAGGTCATGCCGTGGCGGTAACTATGGATCCTTAGGTCGTATTTGATGGCACGCAAAAATATTAGGCAATCCGGCTCCGTGGGGCCCTACCCATTAGGAAGACGTGGGGTATAGCACACGAAAATATGGGAATGGGGCAAAATTCGAGTTTTTTGGCTGTAAATCACAAAATATGAGGAATGATCATGGCGCGGCAGTGACTATGATTCCTTAGGTCATATTTGATGGCCAGGAAAAGTTTTAGGCGATCGGGGTCCGCGAGTCCCGGGACCACTTGGAATGCGTGGGCTATAGCACACAAAAATATGGGAATCGGGCAAAATTTTAGTTTTTTGGCCGTAAAATGCAAAAAATGAGGACAGCTCATGGCGTAGTGGTGACTATGGATCCTTAGTATTTGATGGCATGCAAAAATATTAGGCGATCCGGCAACGTGGGGCCCTACCCATTGGGAACACGTGGGCTATAGCACACGAAAATATGGGAATCGGGCGGAATTCTAGGTTTTTGGCCATAAAACGCAAAAATAATGAGGAACGGTCATGGAAGGGCGATGACTATGGTTCTTTAGGTCGTATTTGATGGCCCAGAAAATTTTAGGCGATCCTAGTCCGGGGGACACGACCCACTTGGAAGGCATGTGCTATAGGACATGAAAATATGGGAATCCGGCGGAATTCTAGTTTTTTGGCCGTAAAATGCAAAAAATGAGGAACGATCATGGTGGGGCGGTGACTATGGTTCCTTAGATCATATTTGATGGCCCGAAAAAATTTTAGGCCATCGGGGTCCGGGAGTCCCGGGACCACTTGGATGGCGTGGGCTATAGTTCTCGAAAATATGGGAAACGGCCGAAATTCTAGTTTTTTTCCCGAAAAATGCAAAAAATAAAGAAAGATCATGGAGCGGCGGTGAATATGGTTCCTTAGGTTGTATTTGATGCCCTGAAAAATTTTAAGGCGATCCGAGTTCGGGTGGCCCGGCCCACTCGGAAGGCGTGGGCTATTGCACACAAAAATATGGGAATCGGGCGGAATTCTAGATTTTTGGCCGAAAACCTCAAAAAATGAGGATCGATCATGGCGGGGTGGTGACTATGGTTCCTTAGGTCGTATTTAATAGTCCGGAAAAATTTTAGGCGATCGGAGTCCGGGGGTCCCGGGACCACTTGGAATGCATGGGCTATAGCACACGAAAATATGGGAATCGGGCGGAATTTTAGGTTTTTGGCCATAAAACACAAAAAAAAGAGAAACGGTCATGGCGGGGCAGTGACTATGGTTCTTTAGGTCGTATTTGATGGCCCGGAAAAATTTTAGGCGATCCGAGTCCGGCGGTACGGCTCACTTGGAAGGCGTGGGCTATAGAACACGAAAATATGGGAATCAAGCGGAATACTAGTTTTTTGGCCGTAAAATGCAAAAAATGAGGAACGATCATGGCGGGGCGGTGACTATGGTTCCTTAGGTCGTATTTGATGGCCCGAAAAAGTTTTAGGCGATCGGGGTCCGGGAGTCCCGGGACCACTTGGAAGGCGTGGGCTATGGCACACAAAAATATGGGAATCAAGCGAAATTTTAGTTTTTTGGCCGTAAAATTCATAAAATGAGGACAGTTCATGGCGTGGCGGTGACTAAGGTTCCTTAGGTCATATTTGATGGCCCACAAAAATATTAGGCAATCCGGCTCCGTGGGGCCCTACCCATTGGGAAGACGTGGGCTATAGCACACGAAAATATGGGAATCGGGCGGAATTCTATTTTTTGACCGAAAAATGCAAAACATGAAGAATGATCATGGCGGGGCTATGACTATGGTTCCTTAGGTCGTATTTGATTGCCCGAAAAAATTTTAGGCGATTGGGGTCCGGGGGTCCCGGGACCACTTGGAAGGCGTGGGCTTAGTTTTTTTCCGTAAAATGCAAAAAATGAGGATAGGTCATGGCGTGGCAGTGACTATGGATCCTTAGGTCATATTTGATGGCATGCAAAAATATTAGGCAATCCGTCTCCTTGGGGCCCTACCCATTGGGAAGACATGGGGTATAGCACACGAATATATGGGAATCGGGCGAAATTCTAGTTTTTTGGCCGTAAAACGCAAAATATGAGGAATGATCATGGCGGGGCAGTGACTATGGTTCCTTAGGTCGTACTTTATAGTCCAGAAAAATTTTAAGTGATCGGGGTCCGGTGTTCCCGAGACCACTTGGAAGGCGTCGGCTATAGCACACGAAAATATGGGAATCGGGCGCAATTCTAGTTTTTTGGCCGTAAAATGCAAAACATGAGGACAGGTTATGGCGATGCGGTGACTAAGGTTCCTTAGGTCATATTTGATGGCCCACAAAAATATTAGGCAATCCGGCTCCGTGGGCCCCTACCCATTGGGAAGACGTGGGCTATAGCACACGAAAATATGGGAATCGGGCGGAATACTAATTCTTTTGCCGTAAAATGCAAAAAATGAGGAACGATCATGGCGGGCCGGTGACTTTGGTTCCTTAAGTCGTATTTGGTGGCCCGAAAAGTTTTAGACAATCGGGGTACGGGAGTCCCGGGCCCACTCGGAAGGTGTGGGCTATAACTCACGAAAATATGGGAATCGGGCGCAATTCTATGTTTTTGGCCGAAAAATGTAAATAATGAGGAACAATCATCGCGAGGCAGTGAATATGGTTCCTTAGGTCGTATTTTGATGGCCCAAAATTTTTTTAGGCGATCACAGTCCGTGGGGCCTGGCCCACTCGGAAGGCGTGGGCTATAACACACGAAAATATGGGAATCGCGCGGAATTCTTGGTTTTTGGCTTAAAAACGCAAAAAAAAAAGGAACGATCATGGCGAGGCGGTGACTATGGTTCCTTAGGTCATATTTGATGGCCCGAAAAAATTTTATGCGATCGGGGTCAGGGGGTCCCGGGACCAGTTGGAAGGCGTGGGCTATAACACAGGAAAATATGGGAATCACCTGGAATTCTAGTTTTTTTGGTCAAAAACGCAAAAAATGAGGAACGATCATGGCGGGGTGGTGACTATGGTTCCTTAGGTTGTATTTGATGGCCCGTAAAAATTTTAGGCGATCGGGGTCCGGGGGACCCGGGACCACTCGTAAGGCGTGGGCTATAACACACAAAAATATGGAAATCGCGCGGAATTCTACTTTTTTGGCCGAAAAACCCAAAAATTGAGGAACGAACATGGCGAGGTGTTGACTATGGTTCCTTAGGTCGTAATGGATGGCCCAGAAAAATTTTAGGAGATCGGGGTTTGTGGGTCCCGGGACCACTTGGAAGGCGTGGGCTCTAGCGCATGAAAATATGAGAATCGAGCGGAATTCTAGTGTTTTGGCCGTAAAATGCAAAACATGAGGAACGATCATGGTGGGGCGGTGACTATGGTTCCTTAGGTCGTATTTGATGCCCCGAAAAATTTTTAGTTGATCGGGGTCCGGGTGTCCCGGGACCACTTGGAAGGCGTGGGCTATTACACACGAAAATATGGGAATTGGGCGAATTCTAGGTTTTTGGCCTTAAAATGCAAAAACACAATGAACGGTCATAGAAGGGCGGTGACTATGGTTCTTTAGGTCGTATTCGATGGCCCGAAAAAATTTTAGGCGATCAGAGACCGGGGGGCACGACCCACTTGGAAGGCGTGAACTATAGCACACGAAAATATGGGAATCGGGCGGAATTTTAGTCTTTTTGTCGTAAAATGCAAAAACTGAGGAAAGGTCATGGCGTGGCGGTGACTATGGTTCCTCAGGTCGTATTTGATGGCCCGGAAAAAATTTAGGCGATCCGAGTCCGGGGGCCCGGACCACTTGGAAGGCGTGGGCTATTGCACACGAAAATATGGGAATTGAGCGGAATTCTAGGTTTTGGCCAAAAAATGCAAAAAATGAGGAACGATTATGGATGTGCGGTGACTATGGATCCTTAGGTTGTATTTGATGGCCCGTAAAAATTTTAGGCGATCGGGGTCCGGGGGTCCGAAACCACTCGGAAGGCGTCGGCTATAGCACAAGAAAATATGGGAATCGGGCAAAATTCTAGTTTTTTGGCCGTAAAATGCAAAACATGAGGACAAGTCATGGCGGGGCGGTGACTAAGGTTCCTTAGGTTGTATTTGATGGCCCACGAAAATATTAGGCGATCCGGCTCCATGTGGCCCTACCCATTGGGACGACGTGGTCTATAGCACACGAAAATATGGGAATCGAGCGGAATTCTAGTTTATTGGCCAAAAAATGCAAAAAATGAGGATCGATCATGTATGTGCGGTGACTATGGTTCCTTAGGTCGTATTTGATGGCCCGTAAAAATTTTAGGCGATCGGGGTCCGGGTGGCCCGGAACCACTCGGAAGGCGTGGGCTATAACATATGAAAATATGGGAATCGCACGGAATTCTAGTTTTTTGGCCGAAAAATGCAAAACCTGAGCAACGATCATCGCGGGGTGATGGCTATGGTTCCTTAGGTCGTATTGGATGGCCCAGAAAAATTTTAGGCGATCCGATTCCAGGGGAAGCGGACCACTGGGAAGGCGTGGGCTATAGCACACGAAAATATGGGAATCGGGCCGAGTTCTTGTTTTTTGGCCGTAAAATGCAAAATATGAGGAATGATCATGGAGGGGCAGTGACTATGGTTCCTTAGGTCATATTTTATGGCCCAGAAAAATTTTAGGCGATCGGGGTCCGGGGGTCCCGGGACCACTTGGAAGGCGTGGGCTATAGCACACGAAAATATGGGAATCGGGCGGAATTCTAGTTTTTTGGCCGAAAAATACAAAAAATGAGGAACAATCATGGCGGGGTGGTGACTATGGTTCCTTAGGTCGTATTTGATGGCCCAAAATATTTTTAGGTGATCACAGTCCGGGGGGGCCGGCCCACTTGGAAGTCATGGGCTATAGCACACGAAAATATGGGAATCGGGCGGAATTTTAGGTTTTTGGCCGTAAAACGCAAAACAATGAGGAACTGCCATGGCGGGGCGGTGACTATGGTTCTTTAGGTCGTATTTGATGGCCCGGAAAAATTTTAGGCAATCTGAGTCCGGCGGGATGACCCACTTAGAAGGCGTGGGCTATAGAACACGAAAATATGGGAATCAGGCGGAATACTAGTTTTTTGGCCGTAAAATGCAAAAAATAAGGAACGATCATGGCGGGGCGGTGACTATGGTTCCTTAGGTCGTATTTGATGGCCCCCAAAAGTTTTAGGCGATCAGGGTCCGGGAGTCCCGGGACCACTTGGAAGGCGTGGGTTATAGCACACAAAAAGATGGAATAAGGCGAAATTTTAGTTTTTTGGCCGTAAAATTCATAAAATGAGGACAGGTCATGGCGTGGCGGTGATATGGATCCTTAGGTCGTATTTGATGGAACGCAAAAATATTAGGCAATCTGGCTACGTGGGGCCCTACCCATTGGAAGACATGGGCTATAGCACACAAAAATATGAAAATCGGGCGGAATTCTACTTTTTTGGCCGTAAAATGCAAAATATGAGGAATGATTATGGCGGGGCAGTGACTATGGTTCCTTAGTTCGTATGTTATGGCCCATAAAAATTTTAGGCGATCGGGGTCCGGGGGTCCCTGGACCACTTGGAAGGCGTGGGCTATAGCACACGAAAATATGGGAATCGGGCCGAATTCTAGTTTTTTGGCCGAAAAATGCAAAAAATGAGGAACAATCATGGCGGTGCGGTGACTATGGTTCCTTAGATCGTATTTGATAGCCCAAAAAATTTTTAGGCAGTCACAGATCGGGGGGCCCGTCCCACTCGGAAGGCGTGGGCGTACACTAAAATATGGGAATCGGGCGGAATTCTAGTTTTTCTGCCAAAAAACGCAAACAATGAGGAACGATCATGGCGGGGCGGTGACTATGGTTCCTTAGGTCGTATTTGATGGCCCAAAAAAATTTTAGGCTATCGGGGTCCGGGGAGGCCGGCCCACTTGGAAGGCATTGGCTATAGCACACGAAAATATGGGAATCGGGCGGAATTTTAGATTTTTGGCCGTAAAATGCAAAAAAATGAGGAACAGCCATGGCGGGGTGGTGACTATGGTTCTTTATGTCGTATTTGATGGCCCGAAAAAGTTTTAGGCGATCCGAGCCCGGGGGGACGGCCCACTTGGAAGGCGTGGGCTATAGAACACGCAAATATGGGAATCGGGCGGAATACTAGTTTTTTGGCCGTACAATGCAAATAATGAGGAACGATGATGGCGGGATGGTGACTATGGTTCCTTAGGTCGTATTTGATGGGCCAAAAAAGTTTTAGGCGATCGGGGTCCGGGAGCCCCGGGACCACTTGGAAGGCGTGGGCTATAGCACACAAATATGGGAATCGAGCGAAATTTTAGTTTTTTGGCCGTAAAATGCAAAAAATGAGGACAGGTCATGGCGTGGCGGTGACTATGGATCCTTAGGTCGTATTTTATGGCACGCAAAAATATTAGGCAATCCGGCTCCTTGGGGCACTACCCATTGGGAAGACGTGGGGTATAGCTCACGAAAATATGGGAATCGTGCGGAATTTTAGTTTTTTGGCCGTAAAACGCAAATTATGAGGAATGATCATGGCGGTGGAGTGACTATGGTTCCTTAGATCGTATTTTATGGCCAAGAAAACTTTTAGGCGATCGGGGTCCGGGGGTCCCGGGACTACTTGGAAGGCGTGGGCTATAGCACACGAAAATATGGGAATCTGGCTGAATTCTAGGTTTTTGGCCGAAAAATGCAAAAAATGAGGAACAATCATGGCGGTGCGGTGACTATGGTTCTTTAGGTCGTATTTGATGGCCCGAAAATTTTTTAGACGATCCGAGTGAGCTATAGCACACGAAAATATGGGAATCGGGCGGAATTTTAGTCTTTTTGTCGTAAAATGCAAAAACTGAGGAAAGGTCATGGCGGGGCGGTGACTATGGTTCCTCAGGTCGTATTTGATGGCCCGGAAAAATTTTAGGCGATCTGAGTCCGGGGGCCCGGACCACTCGGAAGGCGTGGGCTATTGCACACGAAAATATGGGAATTGAGCGGAATTCTAGGTTTTGGCCAAAAAACGCAAAAAATGAGGAACGATTATGGATGTGCGGTGACTATGGATCCTTAGGTTGTATTTGATGGCCCGTAAAAATTTTAGGCGATCGGGGTCCGGGTGTCCGAAACCACTCGGAAGGCGTCGGCTATAGCACAAGAAAATATGGGAATCGGGTAGAATTCTAGTTTTTTGGCCGTAAAATGCAAAACATGAGGACAAGTCATGGCGGGGCGGTGACTAAGGTTCCTTAGGTTGTATTTGATGGCCCACGAAAATATTAGGTGATCCGGCTCCGTGTGGCCCTACCCATTGGGAAGACGTGGTCTATAGCACACGAAAATATGGGAATCGAGCGGAATTCTAGTTTATTGGCCAAAAAACGCAAAAAATGAGGATCGATCATGTATGTGCGGTGACTATGGTTCCTTAGGTCGTATTTGATGGCCCGTAAAAATTTTAGGCGATCGGGGTCCGGGTGGCCCGGAACCACTCGGAAGGCGTGGGCTATAACATATGAAAATATGGGAATCGCACGGAATTCTAGTTTTTTGGCCGAAAAATGCAAAAAATGAGCAACGATCATTGCGGGGTGATGGCTATGGTTCCTTAGGTCGTATTGGATGGCCCAGAAAAATTTTAGGCGATCCGATTCCAGGGGAAGCGGACCACTGGGAAGGCGTGGGCTATAGCACACGAAAATATGGGAATCGGGCCGAGTTCTAGTTTTTTGGCCGTAAAATGCAAAATATGAGGAATGATCATGGAGGGGCAGTGACTATGGTTCCTTAGGTCGTATTTTATGGCCCAGAAAAATTTTAGGCGATCGGGGTCCGGGGGTCCCGGGACCACTTGGAAGGCGTGGGCTATAGCACACGAAAATATGGGAATCGGGCGGAATTCTAGTTTTTTGGCCAAAAAATACAAAAAATGAGGAACAATCATGGCGGGGTGGTGACTATGGTTCCTTAGGTCGTATTTGATGGCACAAAAATTTTTTAGGTGATCACAGTCCGGGGGGGCCGGCCCACTTGGAAGTCATGGGCTATAGCACACGAAAATATGGGAATCGGGCGGAATTTTAGGTTTTTGGCAGTAAAACGCAAAACAATGAGGAACTGCCATGGCGGGGCGGTGACTATGGTTCTTTAAGTCATATTTGATGGCCCGAAAAATTTTTAGGCAATCTGAGTCCGGCGGGACGACCCACTTAGAAGGCGTGGGCTATAGAACACGAAAATATGGGAATCAGGCGGAATACTAGTTTTTTGGCAGTAAAATGCAAAAAATAAGGAACGATCATGGCGGGGCGGTGACTATGGTTCCTTAGGTCATATTTGATGGCCCCAAAAAGTTTTAGGCGATCAGGGTCCGGGAGTCCCGGGACCACTTGGAAGGCGTGGGTTATAGCACACAAAAAGATGGAATAAGGCGAAATTTTAGTTTTTTGGCCGTAAAATTCATAAAATGAGGACAGGTCATGGCGTGGCGGTGATATGGATCCTTAGGTCGTATTTGATGGAACGCAAAAATATTAGGCAATCTGGCTACGTGGGGCCCTACCCATTGGAAGACATGGGCTATAGCACACAAAAATATGGAAATCGGGCGGAATTCTACTTTTTTGGCCGTAAAATGCAAAATATGAGGAATGATTATGGCAGGGCAGTGACTATGGTTCCTTAGGTCGTATGTTATGGCCCATAAAAATTTTAGGCGATCGGGGTCCGGGGTCCCAGGACCACTTGGAAGGCGTGGGCTATAGCACACGAAAATATGGGAATCGGGCCGAATTCTAGTTTTTTGGCCGAAAAATGCAAAAAATGAGGAACAATCATGGCGGTGCGGTGACTATGGTTCCTTAGATCGTATTTGATAGCCCAAAAAATTTTTAGGCAGTCACAGATCGGGGGGCCCGTCCCACTCGGAAGGCGTGGGCATACACTAAAATATGGGAATCGGGCGGAATTCTAGTTTTTCTGCCAAAAAACGCAAACAATGAGGAACGATCATGGCGGGGCGGTGACTATGGTTCCTTAGGTCGTATTTGATGGCCCAAAAAAATTTTAGGCGATCGGGGTCCGGGGGGCCGGCCCACTTGGAAGGCATTGGCTATAGCACACGAAAATATGGGAATCGGGCGGAATTTTAGATTTTTGGCCGTAAAATGCAAAAAAATGAGGAACAGCCATGGCGGGGTGGTGACTATGGTTCTTTATGTCGTATTTGATGGCCCGAAAAAGTTTTAGGCGATCCGAGCCCGGCGGGATGGCCCACTTGGAAGGCGTGGGCTATAGAACACGCAAATATGGGAATCGGGCGGAATACTAGTTTTTTGGCCGTACAATGCAAATAATGAGGAACGATGATGGCGGGATGGTGACTATGGTTCCTTAGGTCGTATTTGATGGGCCAAAAAAGTTTTAGGCGATCGGGGTCCGGGAGTCCCGGGACCACTTGGAAGGCGTGGGCTATAGCACACAAATATGGGAATCGAGCGAAATTTTAGTTTTTTGGCCGTAAAATGCAAAAAATGAGGACAGGTCATGGCGTGGCGGTGACTATGGATCCTTAGGTCGTATTTTATGGCACGCAAAAATATTAGGCAATCCGGCACCTTGGGGCACTACCCATTGGGAAGACGTGGGGTATAGCTCACGAAAATATGGGAATCGTGCGGAATTTTAGTTTTTTGGCCGTAAAACGCAAATTATGAGGAATGATCATGGCGGTGGAGTGACTATGGTTCCTTAGATCATATTTTATGGCCAAGAAAACTTTTAGGCGATCGGGGTCCGGGGGTCCCGGGACCACTTGGAAGGCGTGGGCTATAGCACACGAAAATATGGGAATCTGGCTGAATTCTAGGTTTTTGGCCGAAAAATGCAAAAAATGAGGAACAATCATGGCGGTGCGGTGACTATGGTTCTTTAGGTCGTATTTGATGGCCCGAAAATTTTTTAGACGATCCGAGTTAGGGGGCCCGGCCCACTCGGAGGGCGTGGGCTAGGACACGAAAATATGGGAATCGGGCGCAATTCTAGTTTTTCGGCCGAAAAATTTAAAAAATGAGGAACACTCATGGCGGGGTGGTGACTATGGTTCCTTAGGTCGTATTTGATGGCCCGAAAAAATTTTAGGCGATCACAGTCCGTGGGGCTCGGCCCACTCGGAAGGAGTGGGCGCACACTAAAATATGGGAATCACGCGGAATTCTAGTTTTTTAGCTAAAAAATGCAAAAAATGAGGAACGATCATGGCAGGGCGGTGACTATGGTTCCTTAGGTCGTAATTGATGGCCCGAAAAATATTTAGGCGATCGGGGTCCGGGGGGGCCGACCCACTTGGAAAGCGTGGGCTATAGCACATGAAAATATGGGAATCGGGCAGAATTCTAGTTTTTTGGCCAAAAAATGCAAAATATGAGGAACGATCATAGCGGGGCGGTGACTATGGTTCCTTAGGTCGTATTTGATGGCCCGAAAAAATTTTAGGCGATCGGGACCGGGGGGCCGGCCCACTTAGAAGGCGTGGGCTATAGCACCCGAAAATACGGGAATCGGGCAGAATTTTAGTTTTTTGGCCGTAAAATGCAAAAAGTGAGGAACGATCATGACTGGGCGGTGACTTTGGTTCCTTAGGTCGTATTTGGTGGCCCGGAAAAATTTTACGCAATCGGGGTCCGGGAGTCCCGTGACCATTTGGAAGGCGTCGGTTATAGCACACGAAAATATGAGAATCGGGCGGAATTCTAATTTTTTGGCCGTAAAATGCAAAACTTGAGGACAGGTCTTGGCGGGGCGGTGACTAAGATTTCTTAGGACGTATTTGATGGCCCACAAAAATATTAGGCGATCCTGCTCCTGGGGCCCTACCCATTGGGAAGACGTGGGCTATAGCACACGAAAATATGGGAATCGGGCGGAATTCTTGTTTTTTGGCCGAAAAACAAGAAAACTGAGGAATGATCATGGCGGGGCAGTGACTATGGTTCCTTAGGTCGTATTTGATGTCTCGGAAAAATTTTAGGCGATCGGGGTTCGAGGTCCCCGGGACCACTTGGAAGGCGTGGGCTATAGCACACAAAAATATGGGAATCGGGCGGAATACTAGTTTTTTGGCCGTAAAATGCAAAAAATGAGGAACGTTCTTGGCGAGCCAGTGACTTTGGTTCCTTAAGTCATATTTGGTGGCCCGAAAAATTTTAGACGATCGGGGTGTGGGAGTACCGGGACCACTTGAAAGGCGTCGGCTATAGCACATGAAAATATGGGAATCAGGCGAAATTCTAGTTTTTTGGCCGAAAAATGAAAAACATGAGGACAGGTCATGGTGGGGCGGTGACCAAGATTCTTTAGGTCGTATTTTATGGCCCACAAAAATATTAGGCAATCCTGCTCCTTGGGGCCCTACCCATTGGGAAGACGTGGGCTATAGCACACGAAAATAGTGGAATCGGGCGGAATTCTTATTTTTTGGCCGAAAAACAAGAAAACTGAGGAATGATCATGGCGGGGCAGTGACTATGGTTCCTTAGGTCGTATTTGATGGGCCGAAATTTTTTTAGGCGATCACAGTACGGGGGGCCCGGCCCAATCGGAAGGAGTGGGCGCACACTAAAATATGGGAATCATGCAGAATTCTAGTTTTTTAGCCATAAAACGCAAAAAATGTGGAACGATCATGGCGGGGCAGTGACTATGGTTCCTTAGGTCGTATTTGATGGCCCGAAAAAATTTTAGGCGATCGGGGTCCGGGGGGGCCGGCCCACTTGGAAGGTGTGGGCTATAGCACACGAAAATATGGGAATCGGGCAGAATTCTAGTTTTCTGGCCAAAAAATGCAAAATATGAGGAACGATCACGGTGGGTCGGTGACTATGGTTCCTTTGGTCGTATTTGACGGCCCGAAATAATTTTAGGCGATCGGGTTCGGGGGCCGGCCCACTTAGAAGGCGTGGGCTATAGCACCCGAAAATACGGGAATCGGGCGGAATTCTAGTTTTTTGGCCGTAAAATGCAAAAAGTGAGGAACGATCATGACGGGGCGGTGACTTTGGTTCCTTAGGTCGTATTTGGTGGCCCGGAAAAATTTTACGCGATCGGGATCCGGGAGTCCCGTCACCATTTGGAAGGCGTCGGCTATAGCACACAAAAATTTTAGTTTTTTGGCCGTAAAATGCAAAACATGAGGACAGGTCATGGCGGGGCGGTGACTAAGATTCCTTAGGTCGTATTTGATAGCCCACAAAAATATTAGGCGATCCTGCTCCTGGGGCCCTACCCATTGGGAAGACGTGGTCTATAGCACACGAAAATATGGGAATCGGGCGGAATTCATGTTTTTTGGCTGAAAAATGCAAAAAATGAGGAATGATCATGGCGGGGCAGTGACTATGGTTCCTTAGGTCGTATTTGATGGCCCAGTAAAATTTTAGGCGATCGGGGTCCGGGGGTCCCGGGACCACTTGGAAAGCATCGGCTATAGCACACGAAAATATGGGAATCGGGCGGAATTCTAGTTTTTTGGCCGTAAAATGCGAAACATGAGGACAGGTCATGGCGGGGCGGTGACTAAGATTCCTTAGGTCTTATTATATGGCCCACAAAAATATTAGGTGATCCTGCTCCTTCGGGCCCTACCCATTGGGAAGACGTGGGCAATAGCACACGAAAATATGGGAATCGGGCGGAATTCTTGTTTTTTGGCAGAAAAACAAGAAAACTGAGGAATGATCATGGCGGGGCAGTGACTATAGTTCCTTAGGTCGTATTTGATGGCCCGAAAAAATTTTAGGTGATCGGGGTCCGGGGGTCCCGGGACCACTTGGAAGGCGTGGGCTATAGCACACAAAAATATGGGAATCGGGCGGAATACTAGTTTTTTGGCCGTAAAATGCAAAAAAATGAGGAACGATCTTGGCAGGCCGGTGACTTTGGTTCCTTAAGTCATATTTGGTGGCCCAAAAAATTTTAGACGATCGGGGTACGGGTGTCCCGGGACCACTTGGAAGGCGTCGGCTATAGCACACGAAAATATGAGAATCGAGCGGAATTATAGTTTTTTGGCCGAAAAATGAAAAATATGAGGACAGGTCATGGCGGGGCGGTGACTAAGATTCCTTAGGTCGTGTTTTATGGCCCACAAAAATATTAGGCGATCCTGCTCCTTGGGGCCCTACCCATTGGGAAGACGTGTGCTATAGCACACGAAAATATGGGAATCGGGCAGAATTCTTGTTTTTGGCCGAAAAACAAGAAAACTGAGGAATAATCATGGCGGGAAAGTGACTATGGTTCCTTAGGTCATATTTGATGGCCAGGAAAAATTTTAGGCGATCGGGGTCCGGGGGTCCCGGGACCACTTGGAAGGCGTGGGCTATAGCACACGAAAATATGGGAATGGGGCGAAATTCTAGTTTTTTGGCTGTAAATCGCAAAATATGAGGAATGATCATGGCGGGGCAGTGACTATGATTCCTTAGGTCATATTTGATGGCCAGGAAAAGTTTTAGGCGATCGGGGTCCGAGAGTCCCGGGACCACTTGGAATGCGTGGGCTATAGCACACAAAAATATGGGAATCGGGCAAAATTTTAGTTTTTTGGCCGTAAAATGGAAAAAATGAGGACAGCTAATGGCGTGGCGGTGACTATGGATCCTTAGTATTTGATGGCACGCAAAAATATTAGGCGATCCGGCAACGTGGGGCCCTACCCATTGGGAACACGTGGGCTATAGCACACGAAAATATGGAAATCGGGCGGAATTCTAGGTTTTTGGCCATAAAACGCAAAAATAATGAGGAACGGTCATGGCAGGGCGATGACTATGGTTCTTTAGGTCGTATTTGATGGCCCGGAAAATTTTAGGCGATCCTAGTCCGGGGGACACGACCCACTTGGAAGGCATGGGCTATAGGACATGAAAATATGGGAATCCGGCGGAATTCTAGTTTTTTGGCCGTAAAATGCAAAAAATGAGGAACAATCAAGGTGGGGCGGTGACTATGGTTCCTTAGATCATATTTGATGGCCGGAAAAATTTTTAGGCGATCAGGGTCCGGGAGTCCCGGGACCACTTGGATGGCGTGGGCTATAGTTCTCGAAAATATGGGAAACGGCCGGAATTCTAGTTTTTTTCCCGAAAAATGCAAAAAATGAAGAAAGATCATGGAGGGGCGGTGAATATGGTTCCTTAGGTTGTATTTGATGCCCTGAAAAATTTTAAGGCGATCCGAGTTCGGGTGGCCCGGGCCACTCGGAAGGCGTGGGCTATTGCACACAAAAATATGGGAATCTGGCGGAATTCTAGATTTTTGGCCGAAAAACTCAAAAAATGAGGATCGATCATGGCGGGGTGGTGACTATGGTTCCTTAGGTCGTATTTAACAATCCGGAAAAATTTTAGGCGATCGGAGTCCGGGGGTCCCGGGACCACCTGGAATGCATGGGCTATGCACACGAAAATATGGGAATCAGGCGGAATTTTAGGTTTTTGGCCGTAAAACACAAAAAAATGAGAAACGATCATGGAGGGGCGGTGACTATGGTTCTTTAGGTCGTATTTGATGGCCCGAAAAAATTTTAGGCGATCCGAGTCCGGCGTTACGGCTCACTTGGAAGGCGTGGGCTATAGAACACGAAAATATGGGAATCAAGCGGAATACTAGTTTTTTGGCCGTAAAATGCAAAAAATGAGGAACGATCATGGCGGGGCGGTGACTATGGTTCCTTAGGTCGTATTTGATGGCCCGAAAAAGTTTTAGGCGATCGGGGTCCGGGAGTCCCGGGACCACTTGGAAGGCGTGGGTTATAGCACACAAAAATATGGGAATCAAGCGAAATTTTAGTTTTTTGGCTGTAAAATTCATAAAATGAGGACAGTTCATGGCGTGGTGGTGACTAAGGTTCCTTAGGTCATATTTGATGGCTCACAAAAATATTAGGCAATCCGGCTCCGTGGGGCCCTACCCATTGGGAAGACGTGGGCTATAGCACACGAAAATATGGGAATCGGGCGGAATTCTATTTTTTGGCCGAAAAATGCAAAACATGAAGAATGATCATGGCGGGGCTATGACTATGGTTCCTTAGGTCGTATTTGATGGCCTGGAAAATTTTTAGGCGATTGGGGTCCGGGGGTCCCGGGACCACTTGGAAGGCGTGGGCTATAGCACATGAAAATATGGGAATCGGGCGAAATTTTAGTTTTTTTCCGTAAAATGCAAAAAATGAGGATAGGTCATGGCGTGGCAGTGACTATGGATCCTTAGGTCATATTTGATGGCATGCAAAAATATTAGGCAATCCGTATCCTTGGGGCCCTACCCATTGGGAAGACATGGGGTATAGCACACGAAAATATGGGATCGGGCGAAATTCTACTTTTTTGGCCGTAAAACGCAAAATATGAGGAATGATCATGGCGGGGCAGTTACTATGGTTTCTTAGGTTGTACTTTATGGCCCAGAAAAATTTTAGGTGATCGGGGTCCGGTGTTCCCGAAACAACTTGGAAGGCGTCGGCTATAGCACACGAAAATATGGGAATCGGGCGCAATTCTAGCTTTTTGGCCGTAAAATGCAAAACATGAGGACAGGTTATGGCGGGGAGGTGTCTAAGGTTCCTTAGGTCATATTTGATGGCCCACAAAAATATTAGGCAATCCGGCTCCGTGGGGCCTTACCCATTCGGAAGGCGTGGGCTATAGCACACGAAAATATGGGAATCAGGCAGAATTCTAGTTTTTTGGCCGTAAAACGCAAAATATGAGGAATGATCATGGCGGGGCAGTTACTATGGTTCCTTAGGTCGTATTTTATGGCCTAGAAAAATTTTAGGCGATCGGGGTCCGGGGGTCCACTTGGAAGGCGTGGGCTATAGCACGCGAAAATATGGGAATCGAGCCGAATTCTATCTTTTTGAATGAAAAATGCAAAAAATGAGGAACACTCATGGCGGTGCGGTGACTATGGTTCCTTAGGTCGTATTTGATGGCACAAAAAAAATTTAGGCGATCACAGTTCGGGGGTAAAATATGGGAATCGGGCAAAATTCTAGTCTTTTGGCCAAAAAATGCAATAAATGAGGAACGATCATGGCGGGGCAGTGACTATGGTTCCTTAGGTCGTATTTGATGGCCCAAATAAATTTTAGTCGATCAGGGTGCGGGGGGGCCGGCCCACTTGGAAGGCGTGGGCTATAGCACACGAAAATATGGGAATTGGGCGAAATTCTAATTTTTAGACCGTAAAATGCAAAAATGAGGAACGATCATGGCGGGGCGGTGACTTTGGTTCCTTAGGTCATATTTGGTGGCCCGGAAAAATTTTACGCGATCGGGGTCCGGGAGTCCCGGGACCATTTGGAAGGCGTCGGCTATAGCACACGAAAATATAGGAATCGGGGGGAATTCTAGTTATTGGGCCGTAAAATGTAAAACATGAGGATAGGTTATGGCGGGGCGGTGACTAAGGTTCCTTGGGTTGTATTTGATGGCCATCCTAACTATTAGGCGATCCGGCTCTGTGGGGCCCTACCCACTGGGAAGACGTGGGCTATAGCACACGAAAATATGGGAATCGGGCGGAATTCTAGTTTTTTCTCCGAAAACGCAAAAAATGAGGAACGATCATGGCGGGGCGGTGACTATGGTTCCTTAGGTCGTATTTGATGGCCCGAAAAAGTTTTAGGCGATCGGGGACTGGGAGTCCCGGGACCACTTGGAAGGCGTGGACTATAGCACACAAAAATATGGGAATCGGGTGAAATTTTAGTTTTTTGGCCGTAAAATTCATAAAATGAGGACAGGTCATGGCGTGGCGGTGACTATGGATCCTTAGGTCTTATTTGATGGCACGTAAAAATATTAGGCAATCTGGCTCCGTGGGGCCCTACCCATTGGAAGACATGGGCTATAGCACACGAAAATATGGGAATCGGGCGGAATTCTAGTTTTTTGGCCGAAAAATGCAAACAATGAGGAATGATCATGGCGGGGCAGTGACTATGGTTCCTTAGGTCGTATGTTATGGCTTATAAAAATTTTAGGCGATCGGGGTCCGGGGGTCCCGGGACCACTTGGAAGGCGTGGGCTATAGCACACGAAAATATGGGAATTGGGTCGAATTCTAGTTTTTTGGCCGAAAAATGCAAAAAATGAGGAACAATCATGGCGGTGCGGTGACTATGGTTCCTTAGATCATATTTTATGGCCAAAAAATTTTTTAGGTGGTCACAGACCGAGGGGCCCGGCCCACTCGGAAGGCGTGGGCGCACACTAAAATATGGAAATCGGGCGGAATCTAGTTTTTTTGCCAAAAAATGCAAACAATGAGGAACGATCATGGCGGGGCGGTGACTATGGTTCCTTAGGTCGTATTTGATGGCCCGAAAAAATTTTAGGCTATCGGTGTCCGGGGGGGCCGGCCCACTTGGAAGGCATTGGCTATAGCACACGAAAATATGGGAATCGAGCGGAATTTTAGGTTTTTGGCCGTAAAATGCAAAAAAATGAGGAACAGCCATGGCGGGGCGGTGACTATGGTTCTTTAGGTCGTATTTGATGGCCTGGATAAGTTTTAGGTGATCCGAGTCCGGCGGGACGGTCCACTTGGATGGCGTGGGCTATAGAACACGCAAATATGGGTATCAGGCGGAATACTAGTTTTTTGGCCATAAAATGCAAATAATGGGGAACGATCATGGCGGGACGGTGACTATGGTTCCTTAGGTCGTATTTGATGGCCTGAAAAAGTTTTAGGCAATCGGGGTCCGGGAGTCCCGGGACCACTTGGAAGGCGTGGGCTATTGCACACAAATATAGGAATCGGGCGAAATTTTAGTTTTTTGGCCGTAAATTGCAAACAATGATGACAGGTCATGGCATGGCGGTGACTATGGATCCTTAGGTCGTATATTATGGCACGCAAAAATATTAGGCAACCCGGCTCCGTGGGGCCCTACCCATTGGGAAGACGTGGGGTATAGCACACGAAAATATGAGAATCGTGCGGAATTCTAGTTTTTTGGCCGTAAAACGCAAATTATGAGGAATGATCATGGCGGTGCGGTGACTATGGTTCCTTAGGTCGTATTTTATGGCCCAGAAAACTATTAGGCAATCGGGGTCCGGGGGTCCCGGGACCACTTGGAAGGCGTGGGCTATAGCACACGAAAATATTGGAACCTGGCCGAATTCTAGGTTTTTGGCCGAAAAATGCAAAAAATGAGGAACAATCATGGCGGTGCGGTGACTATGGTTCTTTAGGTCGTATTTGATGGCCCGAAAAGTTTGTAGACGATCCGAGTTAGGGGGCCCGGCCCACTCGGAAGGCGTGGGCTAGGACATGAAAATATGGGAATCGGGCGCAATTCTAGTTTTTCGGGCGAAAAATTTAAAAAATGAGGAACACTTATGGCGGGGTGGTGACTATGGTTCCTTAGGTCGTATTTGATGGCCCGAAAAAATTTTAGGCGATCACAATCCGGGGGGCCCGGCCCACTTGGAAGGCGTGGGCGCACACTAAAATATGGGAATCAGGCTGAATTCTAGTTTTTTAGCCAAAAAACTCAAAAAATGAGGAACGATAATGGCGGAGCGGTGACTATGGTTCCTTAGGTTGTATTTGATGGCCCGAAAAATTTTTAGGCGATCAGGGTCCGGGGGGGCCGGCCCACTTGGAAGGCGTGGGCTATAGCACACGAAAATATGGGAATTGGGCAGAATTCTAGTTTTTTGGCCAAAAAATGCAAAATATGAGGAACGATCATGGCGAGGCGGTGACTATGGTTCCTTAGGTCATATTTGATGGCCCGAAAAAATTTTAGGCGATCGGGTCCGGTGGCCGGCCCACTTAGAAGGCATGGGCTATAGCACCCGAAAATACGGGAATCAGGCAAAATTCTAGTTTTTTGGCCGTAAAATGCAAAAAGTGAGGAAAAATCATGACGGGGCGGTGACTTTGGTTCCTTAGGTCGTATTTGGTGGCCCGGAAAAATTTTACGCGATCGGGGTTTGGGAGTCCCGTGACCATTTGGAAGGCGTCGGCTATAGCACATGAAAATATGGGAATCGGGCGGAATTCTAGTTTTTTGGCCGTAAAATGCAAAACATAAGGACAGGTCATGGCGGGGCGGTGACTAAGATTCCTTAGGTCGTATTTGATGGCCCACAAAAATATTAGGCGATCCTGCTCCTGGGCCCTACCCATTGGGAAGACGTGGGCTATAGCACACGAAAATATGGGAATCGGGCGGAATTCTTATTTTTTGGCTGAAAAATGCAAAAAATGAGGAATGATCATGGCGGGGCAGTGACTATGGTTCCTTAGGTCGTATTTGATGGCCCGAAAAATTTTTAGGCGATCGGGGTCCGGGGGTCCCGGGACCACTTGGAAGGCGTAGGCTATAGCACACAAAAATATGGGAATCGGGCGAAATACTAGTTTTTTGGCTGTAAAATGCATAAAATGAAGAACGATCTTGGCTGGCCGATGACTTTGGTTCCTTAAGTCATATTTGGTGGCCTGGAAAATTTTAGGCGATCGGGGTTCGGGAGTCCCGGGACCACTTAGAAGGCGTCGGCTATAGCACATGAAAATATCGGAATTGGGCGGAATTCTAGTTTTTTGGCCGTAAAATGCAAAACATGAGGACAGGTCATGGCGGGGCGGTGACTAAGATTCCTTAGGTCGTATTTTATGGCCCACAAAAATATTAGGCGATCCTGCTCCTTGGGGCCCTACCCATTGGGAACACGTGGGCTATAGCACACCAAAATATGGGAATCGGGCGGAAATCTTGTTTTTTGGCCGAAAAACAAGAAAATTGAGGAATGATCATGGCGGGGCAGTGACTATGGTTCCTTAGGTCGTATTTGATGGCCAGGAAAAATTTTAGGCGATCGGGGTCTGGGGGTCCCGGGACCACTTGGAAGGGGTGGGCTATAGCACACAAAAATATTGGAATCGGGCGAAATACTAGTTTTTTGGCCGTAAAATGCAAAAAATGAGGAACGATCTTGGCTGGCCGGTGACTTTGGTTCCTTAAGTCATTTTTGGTGGCCCGAAAAATTTTAGACGATCGGGGTACGGGAGTCCCGGGACCACTTGGAAGGCGTCGGCTATTGCACACGAAAATATGGGAATCGGGCGGAATTCTAGTTTTTTGGCCGTAAAATGCAAAACATGAGGACAGGTCATGGCGGGGCGGTGACTAAGATTCCTTAGGTCGTATTTTATGGCCCACAAAAATATTAGGCGATCCTGCTCCTTGGGGCCCTACCCATTGGGAAGACGTGGGCTATAGCACACGAAAATATGGGAATCGGGCTGAATTCTTGTTTTTTGGCCGAAAAACAAGAAAACTGAGGAATAATCATGGCGGGGCAGTGACTATGTTCCTTAGGTCATATTTGATGGCCCGGAAAAATTTTAGGCGATCGGGGTCCGGGGGTTCCGGGACAACTTGGAAGGCATGGGCTATAGCACACAAAAATATGGGAATCGGGCAGAATACTAGTTTTTTGTCCGTAAAATGCAAAAAATGAGGAACGATCTTGGCAGGCCGGTGACTTTGGTTCCTTAAGTCATATTTGGTGGCCCGGAAAGTTTTAGACGATCGGGGTACGGGAGTCTCGGGACCACTTGGAAGGCATCAGTTATAGCACACGAAAATATGGGAATCGGGCGGAATTCTAGTTTTTGGCCGAAAAATGAAAACATGAGGACAGGTCATGGCGGGGCAGTGACTAAGATTCCTTAGGTCGTATTTTATGGCCCACAAAAATATTAGGCGATCCTGCTCCTTGGGGCCCTACCCATTGGGAAGACGTGGGCTATAGCACACGAAAATATGGGAATCGGGCGGAATTCTTGTTTTTTGGCCGAAAAACAAGAAAACTGAGGAATGATCATGGCGGGGCAGTGACTATGGTTCCTTAGGTCGTATTTGATGGCCCGGAAAAATTTTAGGTGATCAGGGTCCGGGGTTCCCGGGACCACTTGGAAGGCGTGGGTTATAGCACACGAAAATATGGGAATCGGGCAGAATTCTAGTTCTTTGGCCGAAAAATGCAAAAAATGAGGAACGATCATGGTGGTACGGTGACTATTGATCCTTAGGTCGTATTTGATGGCCCGAAAATTTTGTAGGCGATCTGAGTCAGGGGGCCCGGCCCACTCGGAAGGCGTGGGCTATAACATACGAAAATATGGGAATCGGGCGCAATTCTAAGTTTTTGGCCGAAAAAAGTGAAAAATGAGGAACGATCAGGGCAGGGCAGTGCTTATGTTTCCTTAGGTTCTATTTGATGGCCCGAAAAAATTTTAGACGATCACAGTCCGGGGGGCCTGGCCCACTCGGAAGGCGTGGGCTATAGAACACGAAAATAAGGGAATCGGGCGAAATACTAGTTTTTGGCCGTAAAATTAAAAAAAATGAAGAACGATCATGGCGGGGCAGTGACTATGGTTCCTTAGGTCGTATTTAATGGCCCAAAAAGGTTTTAGGGGATCGAGGTCCGGGAGTCACGGGACCACTTGGAGGGCGTGGGCTAGAGCACAAGAAAATATGGGAATCGGGCGTAATTTTAGTTTTTTGGCCTTAAAATGAAAAAAATGAGGATAGGTCATGGCGTGGCGGTGACTATGGATCCTTAGGCCGTATTTGATGGCACGCAAAAATATTAGGCAATCCGGCTCCGTGGGGCCCTACCCATTAGGAAGATGTGATGTATAGCACACGTAAATATAGGAATGGGGCGGAATTCTAGATTTTTTGCCGTAAAACGAAAAAATAATGAGGAACGGTCATGGCCGGGCGGTGACTATGGTTCTTTAGGTCGTATTTGATGGCCCGGAAAATTTTAGGCGATCCTAGTCCGGGGGACATGGCCCACTTGGAAGGCATGGGCTATAACACATGAAAATATGGGAATCCGGCGGAATTCTAGTTTTTTGGCCATAAAATGAAAAAAATGAGGAACGATCATGGCAGGGCGGTGACTATGGTTCCTTAGATCATATTTGGTGGCCCAGAAAAATTTTAGGCAATCGGGGTCCGGGAGTCCCGGGACCACTTGGAAGGCGTGGGCTATAGTTCTCGAAAATATGGGAAACGACCGAAATTCTAGTTTTTTTCCCGAAAAATGCAAAAAATGAAGAAAGATCATGGAGGGGCAGTGAATATGGTTCCTTAGGTTGTATTTGATGCCTTGAAAATTTTTTAGGCGATCCGAGTTCGGGGGGCCCGGCCCACTCGGAAGGCGTGGGATATTGCACACGAAAATATGGGAATCGGGCGGAATTCTAGATTTTTGGCCAGAAAACCCCAAAAATGAGGATCGATCATGGCGGGGCTGTGACTATGGTTCCTTAGGTCGTATTAATAGTCCGGAAAAATTTTATGCGATCGGAGTCCGGGGGTCCCGGGACCACTTGGAATGCATGGGCTATAGCACACGAAAATATGGGAATCGGGCGGAATTTTAGGTTTTTGGCCGTAAAACACAAAAAAATGAGAAACGGTCTTGGCGGAGCGGTGACTATGGTTCTTTAGGTCGTATTTGATGGCCCGGAAAAATTTTAGGCGATCTGAATCCGGCGGTACGGCTCACTTGGAAGGCGTGGGCTATAGAACACGAAAATATAGGAATCGGGCGGAATACTAGTTTTTTGGCCGTAAAATGCAAAACATGAGGAACGATCATGGCGGGGAGGTGACTATGGTTCCTTAGATCATATTTGATGGCCCGGAAAAGTTTTAGGCGATCGGGGTCCGGGAGTCCCGGGACCACTTGGAAGGCGTGGGCTATAGCACACAAAAATATGGGAATCGGGCGAAATTTTAGTTTTTTGGCCGTAAAATTCATAAAATGAGGACAGGTCATGGCGTGGCGGTGAATAAGGTTCCTTAGGTTATATTTGATGGCCCACAAAAATATTAGGCAATTCGGCTCCGTGGGGCCCTACCCATTGGGAAGACGTGGGCTATAGCATATGAAAATATGGGAATCGGGCGGAATTATATTTTTTGGCCGAAAAACGCAAAACATGATGAATGATCATGGCGGGGCTGTGACTATGGTTCCTTAGGTTGTATTTGATGACCCAGAAAAATTTTAGGCGATCGGGGTCCGGGGGTCTCGGGACCACTTGGAAGGCGTGGGCTATAGCACATGATAATATGGGAATCTGGCGGAATACTAGTTTTTTTTGTTCGAAAAATGCAAAACATGAGGACAGGTCATGGCGGGACGGTGACTAAGATTCCTTAGGTCGTATTTGATGGCCCACAAAAATATTAGGCAATCCTGCTCCGTGGGGCCCTACCCATTAGGAAGACGTGGGCTATAGCACACGAAAATATGGGAATCGGGCGGATTTCTAGGTTTTTTGCCGAAAAATGCAAAAAATGAGGAATGATCATGGCGGGGCAGTGACTATGGTTCCTTAGGTCATATTTGATGGCCCGGAAAATTTGAGGCGATCGGGGTCCGGGGGTCCCGGGACCACTTGGAAGGCGTGGGCTATAACACCCAAAAATATAGGAATCGGGCGAAATTTTAGTTTTTTGGCCGTAAAATGCAAAAAATGAGAATAGGTCATGGCGTGGCAGTGACTATGGATCCTTAGGTCGTATTTGATGGCATGCAAAATTATTAGGCAATCCGGCTCTTTGGGGCCCTACCCATTGGGAAGACGTGGGGTATAGCACACGAAAATATGAGAATCGGGCGGAATTCTAGTTTTTTGGCCGTAAAACGCAAAATATGAGGAATGATCATGGCGGGGCAGTGACTATGGTTCCTTAGGTCGTACTTTATGGCCCAGAAAAATTTTAGGCGATCGGGGTCCGGTGTTCCCGAGACCACTTGGAAGGCATCGGCTATAGCACACGAAAATATGGGAATCGGGCGCAATTCTAGTTTTTTGGCCGTAAAATGCAAAACATGAGGACAGGTCATGGCGGGGCAGTGACTAAGGTTCCTTAGGTCATATTTGATGGCCCACAAAAATATTAGGCAATCCGGCTCCGTGGGGCCCTACCCATTGGGAATACGTGGGCTATAGCACACAAAAATATGGGAATCGGGCGGAATTCTATTTTTTGGCCGAAAAACGCAAAACATGAGGAATGATCATGGCGGGGCAGTGACTATGGTTCCTTAGGTTGTATTTGATGACCCGGAAAAATTTTAGGTGATCGGGGTCCGGGAGTCTCGGGACCACTTGGAAGGCGTGGGCTATAGCACACGAAAATATGGGAATCAGGCGGAATTCTAGTTTTTTGGCCGTAAAACGCAAAACATGAGGAATGATCATGGCGGGGCAGTGACTATGGTTCCTTAGGTTGTATTTGATGACTCGGAAAAATTTTAGGCGATCGGGGTCCGGGGGTCTCGGGACCACTTGGAAGGCGTGGGCTATAGCACACGAAAATATGGGAATCGGGCGGAATACTAATTTTTTTGCTGTAAAATGCAAAAACATGAGGAACGATCATGGTGGGCCGGTGACTTTGGTTCCTTAAGTCGTATTTGGTGGCCCCAAAATTTTTAGATAATCGGGGTACAGGAGTCCCGAGCCCACTCGGAAGGTGTGGGCTATAACACACGAAAATATGGGAATCGGGCGCAATTCTAAGTTTTTGGCCGAGAAACGCAAATAATGAGGAACGATCATCGTGAGGCGGTGACTATGGTTCCTTATGTCATATTTTGATGGCCTGAAAAAATTTTAGGCTATCACAGTCCATCTGGGCCTGGCCCACTCGGAAGGCGTGGGCTATAACACACGAAAAAATGGGAATCGCGCGGAATTCTAGGTTTTTGGCCGAAAAACGCAAAAAATGAGGAATGATCATGGTGAGGCGGTGACTATGGTTCCTTAGGTCGTATTTGATAGCCCGAAAAAATTTTGGGCGATCGGGGTCAGGTGGTCCCGGGACTAGTTGGAAGGCGTGGGCTATAGCACAGGAAAATATGGGAATCACATGGAATTCTAGTTTTTTGGCAGAAAATGCAAAAAATGAGGAACGATCATGGCGGGGCGGTGACTATGGTTCCTTAGGTTGTATTTGATGGCCCGTAAAAATTTTAGGCGATCGGGGTCCGGGGGGCCCGGGACCACTCGGAAGGCATGGGCTATAACACACAAAAATATGGAAATCGCGCGGAATTCTAGTTTTTTGGCCGAAAAACCCAAAAAATGAGGAATGAACATGGCCGGGCGGTGACTATGGTTCCATAGGTCGTAATGGATGGCCCAGAAAAATTTTAGGAGATCGGGGTTTGTGGGTCCCGGGACCACTTGGAAGGCGTGGGCTATAGCGCATGAAAATATGAGAATCAGGCGAAATTCTAGTCTTTTGGCCGTAAAATGCAAAACATGAGGAACGATCATGGTGGGGCGGTGACTATGGTTCCTTAGGTCGTATTTGATGCCCCGAAAAAATTTTAGTTGATTGGGGTCCGGGGGTCCCGGGACCACTTGGAAGGCGTGGGCTATTACACACGAAAATATGGGAATCGGGCGGAATTCTAGGTTTTTAGCCTTAAAACGCAAAAAAATGAGGAACAGTCATGGAAGGGCAGTGACTATGTTTCTTTAGGTCGTATTCGATGGCTCGGAAAAATTTTAGGCGATCAGAGTCCGGGGGGCACGACCCACTTGGAAGGCGTGGGCTATAGCACATGAAAATATGGGAATCGGGCAGAATTCTAGTCTTTTTGCCGTAAAATGCAAAAACTGAGGAAAGGTCATGGCGAGGCGGTGACTATGGTTCCTTAGGTCGTATTTGATGGCCCGGAAAAATTTTAGGCGATCCGAGTCCGGGGGCCCGGACCACTTGGAAGGCGTGGGCTATTGCACACGAAAATATGGGAATTGAGCGGAATTCTAGGTTTTTGCCAAAAAACGTAAAAAATGAGGAACGAACATGGCTGTGCGGTGACTATGGATCCTTAGGTCGTATTTGATGACCCGCAAAAATTTTAGGCGATCAGGGTCCGGGGGGCCCGGAACCACTCGGAAGGCGTCGGCTATAGCACAAGAAAATATGGGAATCGGGCGGAATTCTAGTTTTTTGGCCGTAAAAGGCAAAACATGAGGACAAGTCATGGCGGGGCGGTGACTAAGGTTCCTTAGGTTGTATTTGATGGCCCACAAAAATATTAGGAGATCCGGCTCCGTGGGGCCGTACCCATTGGGAAGACGTGAGCTATAGCACACGAAAATATGGGAATCGAGCGGAATTCTAGTTTTTTGGCCAAAAAACGCAAAAAATGAGGAACGATCATGGATGTGCGGTGACTATGGTTCCTTAGGTCGTATTTGATGGCCCGTAAATATTTTAGGCGATCGGGGTCCGGGTGGCCCGGAACCACTCGGAAGGCGTGGGCTATAACATACGAAAATATGGGAATCGCACGGAATTCTAGTTTTTTGGCCGAAAAATGCAAAAAATGTGCAACGATAATCGCGGGGTGATGACTATGGTTCCTTAGGTCGTATTGGATGGCCCAGAAAAATTTTAGGCGATCCGATTACGGGGGAAGCGGCCCACTCGGAAGGCGTGGGCTATAGCACACGAAAATATGGGAATCGGGCAGAATTCTAGTTTTTTGGCCGTAAAACGCAAAATATGAGGAATGATCATGGCGGGGCAGTGACTATTGTTCCTTAGGTCGTATTTTATGGCCCAGAAAAATTTTAGGCGATCGGGGTCCGGGGGTCCACTTGGAAGGCGTGGGCTATAGCATGCGAAAATATGGGAATCGAGCCGAATTCTACTTTTTTTTCGTAAAAATGCAAAAAATGAGGAACAATCACGGCGGTGCAGTCACTATGGTTCTTTAGGTCATATTTGGTGGCCCGGAAAATTTTTAGGCAATCCGAGTCAGTGGGCCCCGGCCCACTCGGAATGCGTGGCCTAGCACACGAAAATATGGGAATCGGGCGCAATTCTAGTTTTTTGGCCGAAAAATTTAAAAAAATGAGGAACACTCATGGCGGGGTGGTGACTATGGTTCCTTAGGTCTTATTTGATGGCACAAAAAAAATTTAGGCGATCACATTTCGGGGGGCCCGGCCCACTCGGAAGGCGTGGGCGCACACTAAAATATGAGAATCGGGCGAAATTCTAGTCTTTTGGCCAAAAAATGCATTAAATGAGGAACGATCATGGCGAGCGGTGACTATGGTTCCTTAGGTCGTATTTGATGGCCCGAATAAATTTTAGTCGATCAGGGTGCGGGGGGGCCGGCCCACTTAGAAGGCGTGGGCTATAGCACACGAAAATATGGAAATCGGGCGAAATTCTTATTTTTTGGTCGAAAAACACAGAAAAAATGAGGAACGATCATGACGGGTGGTGACTATGATACCTTAGGTCGTATTTGAGGGCCCGGAAAATTTTTAGGCGAACAGGGTCTGGGGGGCCCGTGACCACTCGGAAGGCGTGGGCTATAGCACACGAAAATATGGGAATGAGGCAGAATTCTAATTTTTTGGATAAAAAAATGCAAAAAATGAGGAATGATTAAGGAGGGGCAGTGACTATGGTTCCTTAGGTCGTATTTAGGAGATCCGAGTCAGGGGGGCTTGGCCCACTCGGAAGGCATGGGCTATTGCACACGAAAATATGGGAATCGGGCGGAATTCTAGTTTTTTGCCCGAAAAATGTAAAACATGAGGAACGATCATGGCGGGGCGGTTACTATGGTTCCTTTGGTCGTATTTGATGGCCCTAAAAAATTTAAGGCAATCCCAGTCCGGGGGGCCCGGCCCACTCAAAAGGCGTGGGCGCACACAAAAATATGGGAAGCGGGCGGAATTCTAGTTTTTTGGCCAAAAAACGCAAAAAATGAGGAACGATCATGACGGGTGGTGACTATGGTTCCTTAGGTCGTATTTGAGGGCCCGGAAAATTTTTAGGCGAACAGGGTCCGGGGGGCGTGTGACCACTCGGAAGGCGTGGGCTATAGATCACGAAAATATGGGAATCAGGCGGAATTCTAATTTTTTGGCAAAAAACCGCAAAAAATGAGGAATGATCAAGGCGGGGCGGTGACTATGGTTCCTTAGGTCGTATTTGATGGCCTAGAAAAATTTTAGGCGATCGGGGTCCTAGGGTCCAGGGACCACTTGGAAGGCTTGGGCTATAGCACACGAAAATATGGGAATCAGGCAGAATTCTAGGTCTTTGGCCGAAAAATGCAAAAAATAAGGAACGATCATGGCGGGTCGGTGACTATGGTTCCTTAGGTTGTATTTGATGGCCTGAAAACTTTTTAGGAGATCCGAGTCAGGGGGGCCTGGCCCACACGGAAGGCATGGGCTATTGCACACGAAAATATAGGAATCGGGCGAAATTCTAGGTTTTTGCCCGAAAAATGCAAAAAATGAGGAATGATCATAGCGGGGCGGTGACTATGGTTCCCTAGGTCGTATTTGATATCCCGAATAAATTTTAGGCGTTCCGAGTCAGGGGGGCCCTGCCCACTCGGAAGGCGCGGTCTATAGCACACGAAAATATGGGAATCGGGCTGAATTCTAGTTTTTTATCCGAAAAACGTAAAACATGAGGAACGATCATGGCAGGGCGGTGACTATGGTTGCTTAGGTCGTATTTGATGGCCCTAAAAAATTTTAGGCGATCCCAGTTCGGGGGGCCCGGCCCACTCGGAATTCATGGGCGCACACGAAAATATGGGAATCGGGCAGAATTCTAGTTTTTTGGCCCAAAAATGCAAAAATTGCGAAACTATCATGGCGTGGCGGTGACTATGGTTACTTAGGTCGTATTTGATTGCCCGAAAATTTTTTAGGAGATTAGGGTTCAGGGGTCCCGGGACCATTTGGAAGGTGTGGGCTATAGCACACGAAAATATGGGAATCGGGTGGAATTTTAGTTTTTTGGCCGTAAAATACAAAATGTTAGGAGGTGGTGACTATGGTTCCTTAGGTCGTATTAAATGGCCCGGAAAAATATTAGGCGATACGAGTCCGGGGGTCCCGGGACCACTTGGAAGGCGTGGGCGCACACGAAAATATGGGATTTGGCCGAAAAATGCAAAAAATGAGGAACGAACATGGCGGGTTGGTGACTATGATTCCTTAGGTTGTATTTGATAGCCTGAAAATTTTTTAGGAGATCCGAGTCAGGGGGGCCGGCCCACTCGGTAGGCGTGGGCTATAGCACACGAAAATATGTGAATCGGGCGGAATTCTAGTTCTATGGCCGAAAAATGGAAATAATGATGAACGATCATGACGGGGCGGTGACTATGGTTCATTAGGTCGTATTTGATGGACTGGAAAAATTTTAGGCGATACGAGTCCGGGAGTCCCGGGACCACATGGAAGGCGTGGGCGCACACGAAAATATGGGAATCGGGCGGAATTCTAGTTTCTTGCCGAAAAATGCAAAACAATGAGGAACGATTTTATAGTGGTGGTGACTATGGTTCCTTAGGTCGTATTTGATGGATCGGAAAATCTTTAGGCAATCGGGGTCCGGGGGGCACAGGACCACTCGAAAGGCGTGGGCTATAGCACACGAAAATATGGGAATCGCGCGGAATTCAAGTTTTTTGGCCGAAAAACACAAAATAAAGGAACGATCATGGCAGAGCGGTGACTATGGTTCCTTAGGTCATATTTGATGGCCCAAAAAATTTTTAGGAGATCGGGGTTCGGGGGTCCCGAGACCAGTTGGAAGGCGTGGGCTATATAGCACACGAAAATATGGGAATCGGGCGGAATGCTAGTTTTTTGGCCGATAATTGCAAAGAATGAGGAACGATCACGGCAGGGAAGTTTCTATGGTTCCCTAGGTTGTATTTGATGGCTTTGAAAATTTTTAGGCGATCCGAGTCAGGGGGCCCGGCCCACTCGGAAGACGTGGGCTATAGCACACGAAAATATGAGAAGCGGGCGGAATTTTAGTTTTTTGGCCGAAAAAATGCATAAATAATGAGGAACGATAATGGCAGGGTGGTGACTATGGTTCTCTAGGTCGTATTTGATGGCCCGAAAAACTTTCAGGCGATCCGAGTCCTGGGGGCCCGGCCCACTCGAAAGGCGTCGGCTATTGTACACGAAAATATGGGAATCGGGCGGAATTCTTATTTTTTGGTCGAAAAACGCAGAAAAAATGAGGAACGATCATGGCAGGGCAGTGACTATGGTTCCTTAGGTCGTATTTGATGGCCCGAAAAAAATTTAGGCGATCCCAATCCGGGAGGCCTGGCCCACTCGGAAGGCGTGGGCGCACACGAAAATATGGGAATCGGGCGGAATTCTAGTTTCTTGCCAAAAAATGCAAAACAATAAGGAACGATTATGGAGTGGCGGTGACTATGGTTCCTTAGGTCGTATTTGATGGACCGGAAAAATTTTAGGCAATCGGGGTCTGGGGGGGGGGCACAGGACCACTCGAAAGGCGTGGGCTATAGCACACGAAAAAATGGTAATCGCGCGGAATTCAAGTTTTTTGGCCGAAAAACACAAAAATAAAGGAACGATCATGGCGGAGCGGTGACTATGGTTCCTTAGGTCATATTTGTTGGCCCAAAAACATTTTAGGAGATCGGAGTTCGGGGGTCCCGAGACCACTTGGAAGGCGTGGGCTATATAGCACACGAAAATATGGGAATTGGGCGAAATTCTAGTTTTTTGGCCGATAATTGCAAAGAATGAGGAACGATCACGGCAGGGCAGTTTCTATGGTTCCCTAGGTCGTATTTGATGGCTTTGAAAATTTTTAGGCGATCCGAGTCAGGGGGCCCGGCCCACTCGGAAGACGTGGGCTATAGCACACGAAAATATGAGAAGCTGGCGGAATTCTAGTTTTTTGGCCGAAAAACGCAAAAAATGAGGAACGATCATGACGGGTGGTGACTATGGTACCTTAGGTCGTATTTGAGGGCCCGGAAAATTTTTAGCTGAACAGGGTCTGGGGGGGCCGTGACCACTCGTATGGCGTGGGCTATAGCACACGAAAAAATGGGAATCAGGCGGAATTATAATTTTTTGGCAAAAAATCGCAAAAAATGAGGAATGATCAAGGCGGGGCGGTGACTATGGTTCCTTAGGTCGTATTTGATGGCCTAGAAAAATTTTAGGCGATCAGGGTCCTGGGGTCCAAGGACCACTTGAAAGGCGTGGGCTATAGCACACGAAAATAAGGGAATCGGGCAGAATTCTATTTCTTTAGCCGAAAAATGCAAAAAATGAGGAACGAACATGGCGGGTTGGTGACTATGATTCCTTAGGTTGTATTTGATGGCCTGAAAATTTTTTAGGAGATTCGAGTCAGGGGGGCCGGCCCACTCGGTAGGCGTGGGCTATAGCACACGAAAATATGGGAATCAGGCGGAATTATAATTTTTTGGCAAAAACCGCAAAAAATGAGGAATGATCAAGGCGGGGCGGTGACTATGGTTCCTTAGGTCATATTTGATGGCCTAGAAAAATTTTAGGCGATGGGGTTCCTGGGGTCCAGGGACCACTTGGAAGGCGTGGCCTATAGCACACGAAAATAAGAGAATCGGGCGGAATTCTAGTTCTATGGCCGAAAAATGGAAATAATGTTGAACAATCACGATGGGGCGGTGACTATGGTTAATTAGGTCGTATTTGATGGACTGGAAAAATTTTAGGCGATACGAGTCCGGGAGTCCCGGGACCACTTGGAAGGCATGGGCGCACACGAAAATATGGGAATCGGGCGAAATTCTTGTTTTTGGGACGAAAAATGCAAAAAATGAGGAACGATCACGGCGGGGCAGGGACTATGGTTCCTTAGGTCGTATTTGATGGCCCAAAAAACTTTCAGGCGATCCGAGACCAGGGAGGCCCGGCCCACTCGGAAGGCGTCGGCTATTGTACACGAAAATATGGGAATCGGGCAGAATTCTTATTTTTTGGTCGAAAAACGCAGAAAAAATGAGGAACGATCATGGCAGGGCGGTGACTATGGTTCCTTAGGTCGTATTTGATGGCCCAAAAAAAATTTAGGCGATCCCAGTCCGGGAGGCCCGGCCCACTCGGAAGGCGTGGGCGCACACGAAAATATGGGAATCGGGCGGAATTCTAGTTTCTTGCCGAAAAATGCAAAACAATAAGGAATGATTATGGAGTGGCGGTGACTATGGTTCCTTAGGTCGTATTTGATGGACCGGAAAAATTTTAGGCAATCGGGGTCCGAGGGGCACGGGACCACTCGGAAGGCGTGGGCTATAGCACACAAAAATATGGGAATCGCGCGGAATTCAAGTTTTTTTGGCCGAAAAACACAAAAATAAAGGAACGATCATGGCGGAGCGGTGACTATGGTTCCTTAGGTCATATTTGATGGCCCAAAAAATTTTTAGGAGATCGGGGTTCGGGGGTCCCGAGACCACTTGGAAGGTGTGGGCTATATAGCACACGAAAATATGGGAATTGGGCGAAATTCTAGTTTTTTGGCCGATAAATGCAAAGAATGAGGAACGATCATGGCAGGGCGGTTTCTATGGTTCCCTAGGTCGTATTTGATGGCTTGAAAAATTTTTAGGCGAACCGAGTCAGGGGGCTCGGCCCACTCGGATGGCGTGGGCTATCGCACACGAAAATATGGGAAGCGGGCGGAATTCTAGTTTTTTGGCCGAAAAATGCAAAAAATGAGGAACGATCATGATGGGTGGTGACTATGGTACCTTAGGTCGTATTTGAGGGCCCGGAAAATTTTTAGCTGAACAGGGTCCGGGGGGGCCGTGACCACTCGGAAGGCGTGGGCTATAGCACACGAAAATATGGGAATCAGGCGGAATTATAATTTTTTGGCAAAAAACCGCAAAAAATGAGGAATGATCAAGGCGGGGCGGTGACTATGGTTCCTTAGGTCATATTTGATGGCCTAGAAAAATTTTAGGCGATCGGGGTCCTGAGGTCCAGGGACCACTTGGAAGGCGTGGGCTATAGCACAGAAAATAAGGGAATCGGGCAGAATTCTATTTCTTTGGCCGAAAAATGCAAAAAATGAGGAACGAACATGGCGGGTTGGTGACTATGATTCCTTAGGTTGTATTTGATGGCCTGAAAATTTTTTAGGAGATCCGAGTCAGGGGGGCTGGCCCACTCGGTAGGCGTGGGCTATAGCACACGAAAATATGTGAATCGGGCGGAATTCTAGTTCTATGGCCGAAAAATGGAAATAATGATGAACGATCATGACGGGGCGGTGACTATGGTTCATTAGGTCGTATTTGATGGACTGGAAAAATTTTAGGCGATACGAGTCCGGGAGTCCCGGGACCACATGGAAGGCGTGGGCGCACACGAAAATATGGGAATCGGGCGGAATTCTAGTTTCTTGCCGAAAAATGCAAAACAATGAGGAACGATTTTATAGTGGTGGTGACTACGGTTCCTTAGGTCGTATTTGATGGACCGGAAAAATTTTAGGCAATCGGGGTCCGGGGGGCACAGGACTACTCGAAAGGCGTGGGCTATAGCACACGAAAATATGGGAATCGCGCGGAATTCAAGTTTTTTGGCCGAAAAACACAAAAATAAAGGAACGATCATGGAAGAGCGGTGACTATGGTTCCTTAGGTCATATTTGATGGCCCAAAAAATTTTTAGGAGATCGGGGTTCGGGGGTCCCGAGACCACTTGGAAGGCGTGGGCTATATAGCACACGAAAATATGGGAATCGGGCGGAATGCTAGTTTTTTGGCCGATAAATGCAAAACACGAGGAACGATCATGGCAGGGCGGTTTCTATGGTTCTCTAGGTCATATTTGATGGTCCAAAAAAATTTTAGGCGATCCGAGTCAAGGGGCCCGGCTCACTCGGAAGGCGTGGGCTATTGCACACGAAAATATGGGAATCGGGCGGAATTCTAGTTTTTTGGCCGAAAAAATGCATAAATAATGAGGAACGATAATGGCAGGGTGGTGACTATGGTTCTCTAGGTCGTATTTGATGGCCCGAAAAACTTTCAGGCGATCCGAGTCCTGGGGGCCCGGCCCACTCGGAAGGCGTCGGCTATTGTACACGAAAATATGGGAATCGGGCGGAATTCTTATTTTTTGGTCGAAAAACGCAGAAAAAATGAGGAACGATCATGGCAGGGCGGTGACTATGGTTCCTTAGGTCGTATTTGATGGCCCGAAAAAAATTTAGGCGATCCCAGTCCGGGAGGCCCGGTCCACTCGGAAGGCGTGGGCGCACACGAAAATATGGGAATCGGGCGGAATTCTAGTTTCTTGCCGAAAAATGCAAAACAATAAGGAATGATTATGGAGTGGCGGTGACTATGGTTCCTTAGGTCGTATTTGATGGACCGGAAAAATTTTAGGCAATCGGGGTCCGAGGGGCACGGGACCACTCGGAAGGCGTGGGCTATAGCACACAAAAATATGGGAATCGCGCGGAATTCAAGTTTTTTTGGCCGAAAAACACAAAAATAAAGGAACGATCATGGCGGAGCGGTGACTATGATTCCTTAGGTCATATTTGATGGCCTAGAAAAATTTTAGGCGATCGGGGTCCTGGGGTCCAGGGACCACTTGGAAGGCGTGGGCTATAGCACATGAAAATAAGGGAATCGGGCAGAATTCTATTTCTTTGGCCGAAAAATGCAAAAAATGAGGAACGAACATGGCGGGTTGGTGACTATGATTCCTTAGGTTGTATTTGATGGCCTAAAATTTTTTTAGGAGATCCGAGTCAGGGGGCCGGCCCACTCGGTAGGCGTGGGCTATAGCACACAAAAATATGGGAATCAGGCGAAATTCTAGTTTTTTGGCCGAAAAATGCAAAAAATGAGGAACGCTCATGGAGGGGTGGTGACTATGGTTCTTTAGGTCATATTTTATGGCCCGAAAAAATTTAGGCGATCCGAGTCCTGGGGGCCCGGCCCACTCGGAAGGTGTCGGCTATTGTACACGAAAATATGGGAATCAGGCGGAATTCTTATTTTTTGGCCGAAAAATGTAGAAAAAATGAGGAACGATCATGGCAGGGCAGTGACTATGGTTCCCTAGGTCGTATTTGATGGCCCGAAAATTTTTTAGGCGATCTGAGTCAGGGGGCCCGGCCCACTCGGAAGGAGTGGACTATTGCACACGAAAATATGGGAATCAGTCGGAATTCTAGTTTTTTGGCCGAAAAACGTAAAAAATGAGGATCGATCACGACACGGCGGTGGCTATAGTTCCTTAGGTTATATTTGATGGCCCGAATATTTTTTAGGTGATCCGAGTCCAGGGAGCCCGGCCCACTCAGAAGGCGTGGGCTATAACACACGAAAATATGGGAATCGGGCGGAATTCTAGTTCTATGGCCAAAAAATGGAAATAATGATGAACAATTATGATGGGGCGGTGACTCTGGTTCATTAGGTCGTATTTGAAGGACTAGAAAAATTTTAGGCGATACGAGTCCGGGAGTCCCGGGACCACTTGGAAGGCATGGGCGCACACGAAAATATGGGAATCGGGCGAAATTCTAGTTTTTGGGACGAAAAATGCAAAAAATGAGGAACGATCAAGGCGGGGCGGGGACTATGGTTCCTTAGGTCGTATTTGATGGCCAGAAAAACTTTCAGGTGATCTGAGTCCTGGGGGCTCGGCCCACTCGGAAGGCGTCGGCTATTGTACACGAAAATATGGGAATCGGGCGGAATTCTTATTTTTTGGTCGAAAAATGCAGAAAAATGAGGAACGATCATGGCAGGGCGGTGACTATGGTTCCATAGGTCGTATTTGATGGCCCGAAAAAAATTTAGGCGATCCCAGTCCGGGAGGCCCGACCCACTCGGAAGGCGTGGGCGCACACGAAAATATGGGAATCGGGCGGAATTCTAGTTTCTTGCCGAAAAATGCAAAACAATAAGGAACGATTATGGAGTGGCGGTGACTATGGTTCCTTAGGTCGTATTTGATGGACCGGAAAAATTTTAGGCAATCGGGGTCCGGGGGGGGGGGCACAGGACCACTCGAAAGGCGTGGGCTATAGCACACGAAAATATGAGAATCGCGCGGAATTCAAGTTTTTTGGCCGGAAAACACAAAAATAAAGGAACGATCATGGCGGAGCGGTGACTATGGTTCCTTAGATCATATTTGTTGGCCCAAAAACATTTTAGGAGATCGGAGTTCGGGGGTCCCGAGACCACTTGGAAGGCGTGGGCTATATAGCACACGAAAATATGGGAATTGGGCGAAATTCTAGTTTTTTGGCCGATAATTGCAAAGAATGAGGAACGATCACGGCAGGGCAGTTTCTATGGTTCCCTAGGTCGTATTTGATGGCTTTGAAAATTTTTAGGCGATCCGAGTCAGGGGGCCCGGCCCACTCGGAAGACGTGGGCTATAGCACACGAAAATATGAGAAGCGGGCGGAATTCTAGTTTTTTGGCCGAAAAACGCAAAAAATGAGGAACGATCATGACGGGTGGTGACTATGGTACCTTAGGTCGTATTTGAGGGCCCGAAAAATTTTTAGCTGAACAGGGTCCGGGGGGCCGTGACCACTCGTTTGGCGTGGGCTATAGCACACGAAAATATGGGAATCAGGCGGAATTATAATTTTTTTGGCAAAAAATCGCAAAAAATGAGGAATGATCAAGGCGGGGCGGTGACTATGGTTCCTTAGGTCGTATTTGATGGCCTAGAAAAATTTTAGGCGATCGGGATCCTGGGGTCCAAGGACCACTTGAAAGGCGTGGGCTATAGCACACGAAAATAAGGGAATCGGGCAGAATTCTATTTCTTTGGCCGAAAAATGCAAAAAATGAGGAACGAACATGGCGGGTTGGTGACTATGATTCCTTAGGTTGTATTTGATGGCCTGAAAATTTTTTAGGAGATTCTAGTCAGGGGGGCTGGCCCACTCGGTAGGCGTGGGCTATAGCACACGAAAATATGTGAATCGGGCGGAATTCTAGTTCTATGGCCGAAAAATGGAAATAATGATGAACAATCACGATGGGGCGGTGACTATGGTTAATTAGGTCGTATTTGATGGACTGGAAAAATTTTAGGCGATACGAGTCCGGGAGTCCCGGGACCACTTGGAAGGCGTGGGCGCACACGAAAATATGGGAATCGGGCGAAATTCTAGTTTTTGGGACGAAAAATGCAAAAAATGAGGAACGATCACGGCGGGGCAGGGACTATGGTTCCTTAGGTCGTATTTGATGGCCCGAAAAACTTTCAGGCGATCCGAGACCTGGGGGCCCGGCCCACTCGGAAGGCGTCGGCTATTGTACACGAAAATATGGGAATCGGGCAGAATTCTTATTTTTTGGTCGAAAAACGCAGAAAAAATGAGGAACGATCATGGTAGGGCGGTGACTATGGTTCCTTAGGTCGTATTTGATGGCCCAAAAAAAATTTAGGCGATCCCAGTCCGGGAGGCCCGGCCCACTCGGAAGGCGTGGGCGCACACGAAAATATGGGAATCGGGCGGAATTCTAGTTTCTTGCCGAAAAATGCAAAACAATAAGGAATGATTATGGAGTGGCGGTGACTATGGTTCCTTAGGTCGTATTTGATGGACCGGAAAAATTTTAGGCAATCGGGGTCCGAGGGGCACGGGACCACTCGGAAGGCGTGGGCTATAGCACACAAAAATATGGGAATCGCGCGGAATTCAAGTTTTTTTGGCCGAAAAACACAAAAATAAAGGAACGATCATGGCGGAGCGGTGACTATGGTTCCTTAGGTCATATTTGATGGCCCAAAAAATTTATAGGAGATCGGGGTTCGGGGGTCCCGAGACCACTTGGAAGGTGTGGGCTATATAGCACACGAAAATATGGGAATTGGGCGAAATTCTAGTTTTTTGGCCGATAAATGCAAAGAATGAGGAACGATCATGGCAGGGCGGTTTCTATGGTTCCCTAGGTCGTATTTGATGGCTTGAAAAATTTTTAGGCGAACCGAGTCAGGGGGCTCGGCCCACTCGGAAGGCGTGGGCTATCGCACACGAAAATATGGGAAGCGGGCGGAATTCTAGTTTTTTGGCCGAAAAACGCAAAAAATGAGGAACGATCATGATGGGTGGTGACTATGGTACCTTAGGTCGTATTTGAGGGCCCGGAAAATTTTTAGCTGAACAGGGTCCGGGGGGGCCGTGACCACTCGGAAGGCGTGGGCTATAGCACACGAAAATATGGGAATCAGGCGGAATTATAATTTTTTGGCAAAAAACCGCAAATAATGAGGAATGATCAAGGCGGGGCGGTGACTATGGTTCCTTAGGTCATATTTGATGGCCTAGAAAAATTTTAGGCGATCGGGGTCCTGGGGTCCAGGGACCACTTGGAAGGCGTGGGCTATAGCACACGAAAATAAGGGAATCGTGCAGAATTCTATTTCTTTGGCCGAAAAATGCAAAAAATGAGGAACGAACATGGCGGGTTGGTGACTATGATTCCTTAGGTTGTATTTGATGGCCTGAAAATTTTTTAGGAGATCCGAGTCAGGGGGGCTGGCCCACTCGGTAGGCGTGGGCTATAGCACACGAAAATATGTGAATCGGGCGGAATTCTAGTTCTATGGCCGAAAAATGGAAATAATGATGAACGATCATGACGGGGCGGTGACTATAGTTCATTAGGTCGTATTTGATGGACTGGAAAAATTTTAGGCGATACGAGTCCGGGAGTCCCGGGACCACATGGAAGGCGTGGGCGCACACGAAAATATGAGAATCGGGCGGAATTCTAGTTTCTTGCCGAAAAATGCAAAACAATGAGGAACGATTTTATAGTGGTGGTGACTACGGTTCCTTAGGTCGTATTTGATGGACCGGAAAAATTTTAGGCAATCGGGGTCCGGGGGGCACAGGACCACTCGAAAGGCGTGGGCTATAGCACACGAAAATATGGGAATCGCGCGAAATTCAAGTTTTTTGGCCGAAAAACACAAAAATAAAGGAACGATCATGGCGGAGCGGTGACTATGGTTCCTTAGGTCATATTTGATGGCCCAAAAATTTTTTAGGAGATCGGGGTTCGGGGGTCCCGAGACCACTTGGAAGGCGTGGGCTATATAGCACACGAAAATATGGGAATCGGGCGGAATGCTAGTTTTTTGGCCGATAAATGCAAAACATGAGGAACGATCATGGCAGGGCGGTTTCTATGGTTCTCTAGATCATATTTGATGGTCCAAAAAATTTTTAGGCGATCCGAGTCTAGGGGCCCGGCTCACTCGGAAGGCGTGGGCTATTGCACACGAAAATATGGGAATCGGGCGGAATTCTAGTTTTTTGGCCGAAAGAATGCATAAATAATGAGGAACGATAATGGCAGGGTGGTGACTATGGTTCTCTAGGTCGTATTTGATGGCCCGAAAAACTTTCAGGCGATCCGAGTCCTGGGGGCCCGGCCCATACGGAAGGCGTCGGCTATTGTACACGAAAATATGGGAATCGGGCGGAATTCTTATTTTTTGGTCGAAAAACGCAGAAAAAATGAGGAACGATCATGGCAGGGCGGTGACTATGGTTCCTTAGGTCGTATTTGATGGCCCGAAAAAAATTTAGGCGATCCCAGTCCGGGAGGCCCGGCCCACTCGGAAGGCGTGGGCGCACACGAAAATATGGGAATCGGGCGGAATTCTAGTTTCTTGCCGAAAAATGCAAAACAATAAGGAATGATTATGGAGTGGCGGTGACTATGGTTCCTTAGGTCGTATTTGATGGACCGGAAAAATTTTAGGCAATCGGGGTCCGAGGGGCACGGGACCACTCGGAAGGCGTGGGCTTTAGCACACAAAAATATGGGAATCATGCGGAATTCAAGTTTTTTTGGCCGAAAAACACAAAAATAAAGGAACCATCATGGCGGAGCGGTGACTATGGTTCCTTAGGTCATATTTGATGGCCCAAAAATTTTTTAGGAGATCGGGGTTCGGGGGTCCCGAGACCACTTGGAAGGTGTGGGCTATATAGCACACGAAAATATGGGAATTGGGCGAAATTCTAGTTTTTTGGCCGATAAATGCAAAGAATGAGGAACGATCATGGCAGGGCGGTTTCTATGGTTCCCTAGGTCGTATTTGACGGCTTGAAAATTTTTTAGGCGAACCGAGTCAGGGGGCCCGGCCCACTCGGAAGGCGTGGGCTATCGCACACGAAAATATGGGAAGCGGGCGGAATTCTAGTTTTTTGGCCGAAAAACGCAAAAAATGAGGAACGATCATGATGGGTGGTGACTATGGTACCTTAGGTCGTATTTGAGGGCCCGGAAAAGTTTTAGCTGAACAGGGTCCGGGGGGGCCATGACCACTCGGAAGGCGTGGGCTATAGCACACGAAAATATGGGAATCAGGCGGAATTATAATTTTTTGGCAAAAACCGCAAAAAATGAGGAATGATCAAGGCGGGGCGGTGACTATGGTTCCTTAGGTCATATTTGATGGCCTAGAAAAATTTTAGGCGATGGGGTTCCTGGGGTCCAGGGACCACTTGGAAGGCGTGGCCTATAGCACACGAAAATAAGGGAATCGGGCAGAATTCTATTTCTTTGGCCGAAAAATGCAAAAAATGAGGAACGAACATGGCGGATTGGTGACTATGATTCCATAGGTTGTATTTGATGGCCTGAAAATTTTTTAGGAGATCCGAGTCAGGGGGGCCGGCCCACTCGGTAGGCGTGGGCTATAGCACACGAAAATATGTGAATCGGGCGGAATTCTAGTTCTATGGCCGAAAAATGGAAATAATGATGAACGATCATGACGGGGCGGTGACTATGGTTCATTAGGTCGTATTTGATGGACTGGAAAAATTTTAGGCGATACGAGTCCGGGAGTCCCGGGACCACATGGAAGGCGTGGGCGCAAACGAAAATATGGGAATCGGGCGGAATTCTAGTTTCTTGCCGAAAAATGCAAAACAATGAGGAACGATTTTATAGTGGTGGTGACTACGGTTCCTTAGGTCGTATTTGATGGACCGGAAAAATTTTAGGCAATCGGGGTCCGGGGGGCACAGGACCACTCGAAAGGCGTGGGCTATAGCACACGAAAATATGGGAATCGCGCGGAATTCAAGTTTTTTGGCCGAAAAACACAAAAATAAAGGAACGATCATGGAAGAGCGGTGACTATGGTTCCTTAGGTCATATTTGATGGCCCAAAAAATTTTTAGGAGATCGGGGTTCGGGGGTCCCGAGACCACTTGGAAGGCGTGGGCTATATAGCACACGAAAATATGGGAATCGGGCGGAATGCTAGTTTTTTGGCCGATAAATGCAAAACACGAGGAACGATCATGGCAGGGCGGTTTCTATGGTTCTCTAGGTCATATTTGATGGTCCAAAAAAATTTTAGGCGATCCGAGTCAAGGGGCCCGGCTCACTCGGAAGGCGTGGGCTATTGCACACGAAAATATGGGAATCGGGCGGAATTCTAGTTTTTTGGCCGAAAAAATGCATAAATAATGAGGAACGATAATGGCAGGGTGGTGACTATGGTTCTCTAGGTCGTATTTGATGGCCCGAAAAACTTTCAGGCGATCCGAGTCCTGGGGGCCCGGCCCACTCGGAAGGCGTCGGCTATTGTACACGAAAATATGGGAATCGGGCGGAATTCTTATTTTTTGGTCGAAAAACGCAGAAAAAATGAGGAACGATCATGGCAGGGCGGTGACTATGGTTCCTTAGGTCGTATTTGATGGCTCGAAAAAAATTTAGGCGATCCCAGTCCGGGAGGCCCGGTCCACTCGGAAGGCGTGGGCGCACACGAAAATATGGGAATCGGGCGGAATTCTAGTTTCTTGCCGAAAAATGCAAAACAATAAGGAATGATTATGGAGTGGCGGTGACTATGGTTCCTTAGGTCGTATTTGATGGACCGGAAAAATTTTAGGCAATCGGGGTCCGAGGGGCACGGGACCACTCGGAAGGCGTGGGCTATAGCACACAAAAATATGGGAATCGCGCGGAATTCAAGTTTTTTTGGCCGAGAAACACAAAAATAAAGGAACGATCATGGCGGAGCGGTGACTATGATTCCTTAGGTCATATTTGATGGCCTAGAAAAATTTTAGGCGATCGGGGTCCTGGGGTCCAGGGACCACTTGGAAGGCTTGGGCTATAGCACATGAAAATAAGGGAATCGGGCAGAATTCTATTACTTTGGCCGAAAAATGCAAAAAATGAGGAACGAACATGGCGGGTTGGTGACTATGATTCCTTAAGTTGTATTTGATGGCCTGAAAATTTTTTAGGAGATCTGAGTCATGGGGCCGGCCCACTCGGTAGGCGTGGGCTATAGCACACAAAAATATGGGAATCAGGCGAAATTCTAGTTTTTTGGCCGAAAAATGCAAAAAATGAGGAACGTTCATGGAGGGGTGGTGACTATGGTTCTTTAGGTCATATTTTATGGCCCGAAAAAATTTAGGGATCCGAGTCCTGGGGGCCCGGCCCACTCGGAAGGCGTCGGCTATTGTACACGAAAATATGGGAATCAGGCGGAATTCTTATTTTTTGGCCAAAAAATGTAGAAAAAATGAGGAACGATCATGGCAGGGCAGTGACTATGGTTCCCTAGGTCGTATTTGATGGCCCGAAAATTTTTTAGGCGATCTGAGTCAGGGGGCCCGGCCCACTCGGAAGGAGTGGACTATTGCACACGAAAATATGGGAATCAGTCGGAATTCTAGTTTTTTGGCCGAAAAACATAAAAAATGAGGATCGATCACGACACGGCGGTGGCTATGGTTCCTTAGGTTATATTTGATGGCCCGAAATTTTTTAGGTGATCCGAGTCCAGGGAGCCCGGCCCACTCGGAAGGCGTGGGCTATAGCACACGAAAATATGGGAATCGGGCGAAATTCTAGTTCTATGGCCGAAAAATGGAAATAATGATGAACAATTACAACGGGGCGGTGACTTTGGTTCATTAGGTCGTATTTGATGGACTGGAAAAATTTTAGGCGATACGAGTCCGGGAGTCCCGGGACCACTTGGAAGGCATGGGCGCACACGAAAATATGGGAATCGGGCGAAATTCTAGTTTTTGGGACGAAAAATGCAAAAAATGAGGAACGATCAAGGCGGGGCGGGGACTATGGTTCCTTAGGTCGTATTTGATGGCCAGAAAAACTTTCAGGTGATCCGAGTCCGGGGGGCCCGGCCCACTCGGAAGGCGTCGGCTATTGTACACGAAAATATGGGAATCGGGCGGAATTCTTATTTTTTGGTCGAAAAATGCAGAAAAATGAGGAACGATCATGGCAGGGCGATGACTATGGTTCCATAGGTCGTATTTGATGGCCCGAAAAAAATTTAGGCGATCCCAGTCCGGGAGGCCCGGCCCACTCGGAAGGCGTGGGCGCACACGAAAATATGGGAATCGGGCGGAATTCTAGTTTCTTGCCAAAAAATGCAAAACAATAAGGAACGATTATGGAGTGGCGGTGACTATGGTTCCTTAGGTCGTATTTGATGGACCGGAAAAATTTTAGGCAATCGGGGTCCGGGAGGGGGGGCACAGGACCACTCGAAAGGCGTGGGCTATAGCACACGAAAATATGGGAATCGCGCGGAATTCAAGTTTTTTGGCCCAAAAACACAAAAATAAAGGAACGATCATGGCGGAGCGGTGACTATGGTTCCTTAGGTCATATTTGTTGGCCCAAAAACATTTTAGAAGATCGGAGTTCGGGGGTCCCGAGACCACTTGGAAGGCGTGGGCTATATAGCACACGAAAATATGGGAATTGGGCGAAATTCTAGTTTTTTGGCCGATAATTGCAAAGAATGAGGAACGATCACGGCAGGGCAGTTTCTATGGTTCCCTAGGTCGTATTTGATGGCTTTGAAAATTTTTAGGCGATCCGAGTCAGGGGGCCCGGCCCACTCGGAAGACGTGGGCTATAGCACACGAAAATATGAGAAGCGGGCGGAATTCTAGTTTTTTGGCCGAAAAACGCAAAAAATGAGGAACGATCATGACGGGTGGTGACTATGGTACCTTAGGTCGTATTTGAGGGCCCGGAAAATTTTTAGCTGAACAGGGTCCGGGGGGCCGTGACCACTCGTAAGGCGTGGGCTATAGCACATGAAAATATGGGAATCAGGCGGAATTATAATGTTTTGGCAAAAAATCGCAAAAAATGAGGAATGATCAAGGCGGGGCGGTGACTATGGTTCCTTAGGTCGTATTTGATGGCCTAGAAAAATTTTAGGCGATCGGGGTCCTGGGGTCCAAGGACCACTTGAAAGGCGTGGGCTATAGCACACGAAAATAAGGGAATCAGGCAGAATTCTATTTCTTTGGCCGAAAAATGCAAAAAATGAGGAACGAACATGGCGGGTTGGTGACTATGATTCCTTAGGTTGTATTTGATGGCCTGAAAACTTTTTAGGAGATTCGAGTCAGGGGGGCCGGCCCACTCGGTAGGCGTGTGCTATAGCACACGAAAATATGTGAATCGGGCGAAATTCTAGTTCTATGGCCGAAAAATGGAAATAATGATGAACGATCATGACTGGGCGGTGACTATGGTTCATTAGGTCGTATTTGATGGACTGGAAAAATTTTAGGCGATACGAGTCCGGGAGTCCCGGGACCACTTGGAAGGCGTGGGCGCACACGAAAATATGGGAATCGGGCGGAATTCTAGTTTCTTGCCGAAAAATGCAAAACAATGAGGAATGATTTTAGAGTGGTGGTGACTATGGTTCCTTTGGTCGTATTTGATGGACCGGAAAAATTTTAGGCAATCGGGGTCCGGGGGGCACAGGACCACTCGAAAGGCGTGGGCTATAGCACACGAAAATATGGGAATCGCGCGGAATTCAAGTTTTTTGGCCGAAAAACACAAAAATAAAGGAACGATCATGGCAGAGCGGTGACTATGGTTCCTTAGGTCATATTTGATGGCCCAAAAATTTTTAGGAGATCGGGGTTCGGGGGTCCCGAGACCACTTGGAAGGCGTGGGCTATATAGCACATGAAAATATGAGAATCGGGCGGAATGCTAGTTTTTTAGCCGATAATTGCAAAACATGAGGAACGATCATGGCAGGGCGGTTTCTATGGTTCTCTAGGTCATATTTGATGGCCCAAAAAAATTTTAGGCGATCCGAGTCAAGGGGCCCGGCCCACTCGGAAGGCGTGGGCTATTGCACACGAAAATATGGGAATCGGGCGGAATTCTAGTTTTTTGGCCGAAAAATGCATAAATAATGAGGAACGATAATGGCAGGGTGGTAACTATGGTTCTCTAGGTCGTATTTGATGGCCCGTAAAAACTCTAGGCGATCCGAGTCCGGCGGGCCCGGCCCACTCGGAAGGCGTGGGCTATAGCACACAAAAATAGGGGAATCGGGCAGAATTCTAGTTTTTTGGCCGAAAAACGCAAAAAATGAGGAATGATCATGGAGGAGCGGTGACTATGGTTCCTTATGTCGTATTTGATGGACCGGAAATTTTTTTAGGCGATTGGGGTCTGGGTGGCCAGGGATCACTCGGAAGGCGTGGTCTATCGCACACAAAAATATGGGAATCAGGCGGAATTCTAGTTTTTTGGCCGTAAAACAGAGAAAAAATGAGGAATAGTCATGGCAGGGCGGTGACTTTGGTTCCTTAGGTCGTATTTGATGGACCGAAAATTTTTTAGGCGATTCCAGTCCGGGGTGCTCGGCGGACGCACACGAAAATATGGGAATCGTGCGTAATTCTAGTTTTTTTGCCGAAAAACGCAAAAAATGAGGAAAGATCATGGTGGGGCGGTGACTATGGTTCCTTAGGTCATATTGGATGGACCGGAAAAATTTTAGGCGATCGGGGTCCGGGGGCCCGGCTCCACTCGGAAGGCGTGGGCTATAGCACACAAAAATATGGGAATCGGGCAAAATTCGAGTTTTTTGGCCGAAAAACGCAAAAAATGAGGAATGATCATGGCGGGGCGGTGACTATGGTTCCTTTGGTCGTATTTGATGGCCCAAAAATATTTTAGGCGATCAGGGTCCGGGGGTCCCGCGACCACTTGGAAGGCGTGAGCTATAGCACACGAAAATATGGGAATCGGGCGAAATTCTAGTTTTTTGGCCGATAACAGCAAAAAATGAGGAAAGATCATGACAGGGCGGTAACTATTGTTCCCTAGGTAGTATTTGATGGCCCGAAAAACTTTTAGGCGATCCGAGTCAGGGGGCCCGAACCACTCGGAAGGCGTCGGCTATTGTACACGAAAATATGGGAATCAGGCAGAATTCTTGTTTTTTGGCCGAAAAACGCATAAAAAATGAGGAACGATCATGGCAGGGCAGTGACTATGGTTCCTTAGGTCATATTTGATGGCCCGAAAAAAATTTAGGCGATCCCAGTCCGGGAGGCCCGGCCCACTCGGAAGGCGTGGGCGCACACAAAAATATGGGAATCGGCGGAATTCTAGTTTCTTGCCGAAAAATTCAAAACAATGAGGAATGATTATGGAGTGGCGGTGACTATGGTTCCTTAGGTCGTATTTGATGGACCGGAAAATTTTTAGGCAATCGGGGTCCAGGGGCACGGGACCACTCGGAAGGCGTGGGCTATAGCACACGAAAATATGGGAATCGCGCGGAATTCAAGTTTTTTGGCCGAAAAACACAAAAATAAAGGAACGATCATGGCGGAGCTGTGACTATGGTTCCTTAGGACATATTTGATGACCCAAAAAATTTTTAGGAGATCGGGGTTCGGGGGTCCCGAGACCACTTGGAAGGCGTGGGCTATATAGCACACGAAAATATGGGAATCGGGCGGAATTCAAGTTTTTTGGCCGATAAATGCAAAACATGAGGAACGATCATGTTAGGGCGGTTTCTATGGTTCCCTAGGTTGTATTTGATGGCCCGAAAATTTTTTAGGCGATCCGAGTCATGGGGCCCTGCCCACTCGGAAGGTGTGGGCTATTGCACACTAAAATATGGGAATCGGGCGGAATTCTAGTTTTTTGGCCGAAAAACGCAGAAACAATGAGGAGCGATCATGGCAGGGCGGTGACTATGGTTCTCTCGGTCATATTTGATGGCCCAAAAAAACTTTAGGCGATCCGAGTCCGGGGGCCCCGGCCCACTCGGAAGGCGTGGGCTATAGCACACGAAAATATGGGAATCGGGCAAAATTCTAGTTTTTTGGCCGAAAAACGCAAAAAATGAGGAATGATCATGGAGGGGCGGTGACTATGGTTCCTTATGTCATATTTGATGGCCCAAAAAAATTTTAGGCGATCGGGGTCCGGGTGGCCAGGGACCACTCGGAAGGCGTGGTCTATAGCACACGAAAATATGGGAATCAGGCGGAATTCTAGTGTTTTGGCCGTAAAACGGAGAAAAAACAAGGAATGGTCTTGGCGGGGTGGTGACTTTGGTTCCTTAGGTCGTATTTGATGGACCGAAAGTTTTTTAGGCGATTCCAGTCCGGGGTGCTCGGCGGACGCACACGAAAATATGGGAATCGTGCGTAATTCTAGTTCTTTTGCCGAAAAACGCAAAAAATGAGGAACGATCATGGCGGGGCGGTGACTATGGTTTCTTAGGTCGTATTGGATGGACGGGAAAAATTTTAGGCGATCGGGGTCCGGGCGCCAGGGACGACTCGAAAGGCGTGGGATAGCACACGAAAATATGGGAATCGGGCATAATTCGAGTTTTTTGGCCGAAAAACGCAAAAAATGAGGAACGATCATGGCGGGGCGGTGACTATGGTTCCTTTGGTCGTATTTGATGGCCCAAAAATATTTTAGGCGATCAGGGTCCGGGGGTCCCGCGACCACTTGGAAGGCGTGAGCTAGCACACGAAAATATGGGAATCGGGCGAAATTCTAGTTTTTTGGCCGATAACAGCAAAAAATGAGGAAAGATCATGGCAGGGCGGTAACTATGGTTCCCTAGGTTGTATTTGATGGCCCGAAAAACTTTTAGGCGATCCGAGTCAGGGGGCCCGACCCACTCGGAAGGCGTCGGCTATTGTACACGAAAATATGGGAATCGGGCGGAATTCTTGTTTTTTGGCCGAAAAACGCATAAAAATGAGGAACGATCATGGCAGGGCGGTGACTGTGGTTCTTTAGGTCATATTTGATGGCCCGAAAAAAATTTAGGCGATCCCAGTCCGGGAGGCCCGGCCCACTCGAAGGCGTGGGCGCACACGAAAATATGGGAATCGGCGGAATTCTAGTTTCTTGCCGAAAAATTCAAAATAATGAGGAATGATTATGGAGTGGCGGTGACTATGGTTCCTTAGGTCGTATTTGATGGACCGAAAATTTTTTAGGCAATCGGGGTTCGGGGGCACGGGACCACTCGGAAGGCGTGGGCTATAGCACACGAAAATATGGGAATCGCGCGGAATTCAAGTTTTTTGGCCGAAAAACACAAAAATAAAGGAACGATAATGGCGGAGCGGTGACTATGGTTCCTTAGGACATATTTGATGACCCAAAAACTTTTTAGGAGATCGGGGTTCGGGTGTCCCGAGACTACTTGGAAGGCGTGGGCTATATAGCACACGAAAACATGGGAATCGGGCGGAATTCAAGGTTTTTGGCCGATAAATGCAAAACATGAGGAACGATCATGTTAGGGCGGTTTCTATGGTTCCCTAGGTTGTATTTGATGGCCCGAAAATTTTTTAGGCGATCCGAGTTAGGGGGCCGGCCCACACGTAAGGTGTGGGCTATTGCACACGAAAATACGGAAATCGGGCGGAATTCTAGTTTTTTGGCCGAAAAACGCAGAAATAATGAGGAACGATCATAGCAGGGCGGTGACTATGGTTCTCTAGGTCGTATTTGATGGACCGAAAAAACTTTAGGCGATCCGAGTCCGGGGGCCCGGCCCACTCGGAAGGCGTGGGCTATTGCATACTAAAATATGGGAATCGGGCAGAATTCTAGTTTTTTGGCCGAAAAACGCAAAAAATGAGGAATGATCATGGAGGGGCGGTGACTATGGTTCCTTATGTCGTATTTGATTGCCCGGAAAATTTTAGGCGATCGGGGTCCGGGTGGCCAGGGACCACTCGGAAGGCGTGGTATAGCACACGAAAATATGGGAATCAGGCGGAATTCTAGTGTTTTGGCCGTAAAACGGAGAAACAACGAGGAATGGTCATGGCGGGGCAGTGATTTTGGTTCCTTAGGTCGTATTTGATGGACCGAAAATTTTTTAGGCGATCCCATTCCGGGGTGCCCGGCGGACGCACACGAAAATATGGGAAACATGCGTAATTCTAGTTTTTTTGCCGAAAAATGCAAAAAATGAGGAACGATCATGGCGGGGCGGTGACTATGGTTCCTTAGGTCGTATTTGATGGACCGAAAATTTTTTAAGCGATCCCAGTCTGGGGGGCCCGGCGGGAGCACACGAAAATATGGGAATCGGGCGCAATTCTAGTTTTTTGGCCGAAAAACGTAAAAAATGAGGAATGATCATGGCGGGGCGGTGACTACGGTTCCTTATGTCGTGTTAGATGGCCCTAAAAACTTTTAGGAGATCGGGGTTCGGGGGTCCCGAGACCACTTGGAAGGCGTGGGCTATAGCATACGAAAATATAGGAATCGAGCGAAATTCTAGTTTTTTGGCCGATAAATGGAAAACACGAGGAACGATCATGGCAGGGCGGTTTCTATGGTTCCCTAGGTTGTATTTGATGGCCCGAAAGATTTTTAGGCGATCCGAGTCAGGGGCTCGGCCCACTCGGAAGGCGTAGGCTATTGCACACGAAAATATGGGAATCGGGTGGAATTCTAGTTTTTTGGCCGAAAAACGCAGAAATAATGAGGAATGATCATGGCAGGAAGGTGACTATGGTTCTCTAGGTCGTATTTGATGGCCCGAAAAAACTTTAGGCGATCCGAGTCCGGGGGGCCTGGCCCACTCGGAAGGAGTGGGCTATAGCACACGAAAATAGGAGAATCGGGCAGAATTCTAGTTTTTTGGCCGAAAAACGCAAAAAATGAGGAACGATCATGGAGAGGCGATGACTATGGTTCCTTATGTCATATTTGATGGCCCGGAAAAAAATTTAGGCGATCGGGGTCCGGGTGGCCAGGGACCGCTCGGAAGGCGTGGGCAATAGCACACGAAAATATGGGAATCGGGCAGAATTCGAGTTTTTTGGCCGAAAAACGCAATAAATGAGGAATGATCATGGAGGGGCAGTGACTATGGTTCCTTTGGTCATATTTGATGGCCCAAAAATATTTTAGGCGATCGGGGTCTGGGGGTCCCGCGACCACTTGGAAGGCGTGAGCTATAGCACACGAAAATATGGGAATCGGGCGAAATTCTAGTTTTTTGGCCGATAACTGCAAAAAATGAGGAACGACCATGGGAAGGAGGTAATTATGGTTCCCTAGGCCGTATTTGATGGCCCGAAAAACTTTTAGGCGATCCAAGTCAGGGGGCCCAGCCCACTCGAAAGTCGTGGGCTATTATACACGAAAATATGGGAATCGGGCGGAATTCTTGTTTATTGGCCAATAAACGCAGAACAAATGAGGAACGGTCATGGCAGGGCGGAGACTATGGTTCCTTGTGTCGTATTTGATGTCCCAAAATTTTTTTAGGCGATCCCAGTCCAGGGGGCCCGGCCCACTCGGAAGGCATGGGCGCACATGAAAATATGGAAATCGGGAAGAATTCTAGTTTCTTGCCGAATAACGCAAAACAATGAGGAACGATCATGGAGGGACAGTGACTATGGTTCCTTAGGTCGTATTTGATAGACCGGAAAAATTTTAGGCAATCGGGGTCCAGGGGCACGGGACCACTCGGAAGGCGTGGGCTATAGCACACAAAAATATGGGAATCGCACGGAATTCAAGTATTTTGGCCGAAAAACACAAAAAAAGGAACGATCATGGCGGGGAGGTAACTATGGTTCCTTAGGTCATATTTGATGGACCAAAAATATTCTAGGAGATCGGGGTTCGGGGGTTCCACGACCACTTGGAAGGCGTGGGCTATAGCACACGAAAATATGGGAATTGGGCGGAATTCTAGTTTTTTGGCCGAAAAATGCAAAAAATGAGGAACGATCATGGCAGGGCGGTTTCTATGGTTCCCTAGGTCGTATTTGATGGCCCGAAAATTTTTTAGGCGATCCGAGTCAGGGGCCCGGCCCACTCATAAGGTGTGGGCTATTGCACACGAAAATATGGGAATCAGGCGAAATTCTAGTTTTTTGGCCGAAAAACGCAGAAAAAATGAGGAATGATCATGGCAGGGCGGTGAATATGGTTCTCTAGGTCGTATTTGATGGCCCGAAAAAACTTTAGGCGATCCGAGTCCGGGGGACCTGGCCCACTCGGAAGGCGTGGGCTATAGCACACGAAAATATGGGAATCGGGTAGAGTTCTAGTTTTTTGGCCGAAAAATGCAAAAAATGAGGAACGATCATGGAGGGGCGGTGACTATGGTTCCTTATGTCGTATTTGATGGCCTTGAAAATTTTAGGCGATCGGGTTCCGGGTGGCCAGGGACCACTCGAAAGGCGTGGTCTATAGCATACGAAAATATGGGAATCAGGCGGAATTCTAGTGTTTTGGCCGTAAAACGCAGAAAAAACGAGGAATGGTCATGGCGGGGTGGTGACTTCAGTTCCTTAGGTCGTATTTGATGGACCGAAAATTTTTTAGGCGATCCCAGTCCGGGGGGCCCGGCGGGCGTACATGAAAATATGGGAATCAGGCGTAATTCTAGGTTTTTGGCCGAAAAAACGCAACAAATGCGGAACGATCATTACGTGGCGGTGACTATGGTTCCTTAGGTCGTATTCGATAGACCGGAAAAATTTTAGGCGATTGGGGTCCTGGGGCCCGGGACCACTCGGAAGGCATGGGCTATATAGCACACGAAAATATGGGAATCGGGTGCAATTCTAGTTTTTTGGCCGAAAAATGTAAAAAATGAGGAACGATCATGGCGGAGCGGTGACTATGGTTCCTTAAGTCGTATTAGATGGCCCTAAAAATTTTTAGGAGATCGGGGTACGGGGGTCCCGGGACCACTTGGAAGGCATGGGCTAGCACACGAAAATATGGGAATCGGGCAGAATTCTAGTTTTTTTGCCGAAAAATGCAGAAAATGAGGAACGGTCATGGCAGGTCGGTGACTATGGTTCCCTAGGTCATATTTGATGGCCCGAAAAAATTTTAGAGGATCCGAGTCAGGGGGCGGCCTACTCGGAAGGCGTGGGCTATAGCAGACGAAAATATGTGAATCGGGCGAAATTCTAATTTTTTGGCCGAAAAATGTAAAACATGAGGAACGATAATGGCGGCGCAGTGACTATGGTTCCTTAGGTCGTATTTGATGGCCCAAAAAGTTTTTAGGCGATCCCAGTCCGGGGGGCGCGGCCCACTCGGAAGGCGTGGGCGCACATAAAAATATGGAAATCAGGCAGAATTCTAGTTTTTTTGCCGAAAAATGCAAAACATGAGGAACGTTCATGGAAGGGCAGTGCCTATGTTCCTTAGGTCGTATTTGATGGCCCGAAATTTTTTTAGGAGATCTAGGTTCGGGGGTCCCGGGACCACTTGGAAAGCATGGGCTGTAGCACACGAAAATATGGGAATCGGGCAGAATTCTAGTTTTATGGCCGTAAAATACAAAAAATGAAGAAAGGTCATGTCGGGGCGGTGACTATGGTTCCTTCGGTCGTATTTGATGGCCCAAAAAATTTTTAGGCAATCCGGCTGCGTGGGGCCCTACCCATTGGGAAGGCATGGGTTATAGCACACGAAAATATGGGAATCAGGCGGAATTCTAATTTTTTGGCCGGAAAACGCAAAAACTGAGGAACGATCATGGCGGGGCGGTGACTATGGTTCCTTAGGTCGTATTGGAAGGACCGGAAAAATTTTAGGTGATCGCGGTCCGAGGGGGCCGGGAACACTCGCAAGGCGTGGGCTATAACACACGAAAATATTTGAATCGCGCGGAATTCAAGTTTTTTGGCCGAAAAATTCAAAACATGAGGAACGATCATGGCGGGGCGGTGACTATGGTTCCTTAGGTCATATTTGATGGCCCGAAAAGTTTTTAGGAAATCGGGGGTCCCGGGACCACTTGGAAGGCGTGGGCTAAAGCACACGAAAATATGGGAATTGGGCGGAATTCTAGTTTTTTGGCCGTAAAATGCAAAACGTGAGGAACGATCATGGTGGGGCGGTGACTATGGTTCCTGAGGTCATATGTAATGGCCCGGAAAAACTTTAGGCGATCCGAGTCCGGGTGTCCCGGGACCACTTGGATGGAGTGGGCTATAGCACACGAAAATATAAGAATCGGGCGGAATTCTAGTTTTTTGGCCGTAAAATGCAAAAGGTGAGGAACGATCATGGCGGGGCGGTGACTATGGTTCCTTAGGTCGTATTTAATGGCCCAGAAAAACTTTAGGCGATCCGAGTCCGGGGGTCCCGGGACCACTTGGATGGCGTGGGCGCACACGAAAAATAAGGGAATCGGGCGGAATTCTAGTTTATTGGCAGAAAAATGAAAAAAATGAGGAGCGATCATGGCTGGGCGGTGACTATGGTTCGTTAGGTCATATTTGATGGCCCGAAAAACTTTTAGGCAATATAAGTCCGGGGGGCCTGGCCCACTCGGAAGGCGTGGGCTATAGCACACGAAAATATGGGAATCGGGCAGAATTCTAGTTTTTTGGCCGAAAAACGAAAAACATGAGGAACATTCATGGAGGGGCGGTGCCTATGGTTCCTTAGGTAGTATTTAATTACCCGAAAAATTTTTAGGAGATCGAGGTTCGGGGGTCCCGGGACCAGTTGGAAGGCGTGGGCTGTAGCACACGAAAATATGGGAATCGGGCAGAATTCTAGTTTTTTGGCCGTAAAATGCAAAAAATGAGGAAAGGTCATGTCGGAGCAGTGAATATGGTTCCTTAGGTCGTATTTGATAGCCCAGAAAAATTTTAGGTAATCTGGCTGCGTGGGGCCCTTCACATTGGGATGACATGGGCTATAGTACACGAAAATTTGGGAATCAGGAGGAATTCTAATTTTTTGGCCGAAAAACGCAAAAAATAAGGGATGATCATGGCGGGGCGGTGACTATAGTTCCTTAGGTCGTATTCGATGGCTCATAAAAGCTTTAGGCGATCAAGGTCCGGGGGTCCCGGGACCACTTGGAAGGCGTGGGCGCACACGAAAATATGGGAATGAGGCGGAATTCTAGTTTTTAGGCCGAAAAATGCAAAAAATAAGGAACGATCATTGCGGGGCGGTGACTATGGTTCCCTAGGTCGTATTTGATGGCCCAAAAAAATTTTAGGCGATCCGAGTAACGGGGGCCCGGCCCACTCGGAAGGCGTGGGCTATTGCACACGAAAATATGGGAATCGGGTGGAATTCTAGTTCTTTTGGGCAAAAATCGTAAAAAATGAGGAATGATCATGGCGGGGCGGTGACTATGGTTCCGTAGGTCGTATTTTGATGGTCCAAAATTTTTTTAGGCGATCCCAGTACGAGTGGCCCGGCCCACTTGGAAGGCGTGGGCGCACGCGAAAATATGAAAATCGGGCGGAATTCTAGTGTTTTTTGGCCGGAAAATGCAAAAACTGAGGAACGACCATGGCGCGGTGGTGACTATGGTTTCTTAGGTTGTATTGTATGGACCGGAAAAATTTTAGGTGATCGCGGTCCAAGGGGGCCGGGGCCACTCGGAAGGCGTGGGCTATAGCACACGAAAATATTTGAATCGCGCGAAATTCAAGCATTTTGGCCGAAAAATGCAAAACATGAGGAACGATCATGGCAGGGCGGTGACTATGATTCCTTAGGTCGTATTTGATGGCCCGAAAAACTTTTAGGAGATCGGGGTTCGGGGGTCCCGGGACCACTTGGAAGGTCTGGGCAAAAGCACACGAAAATATGGGAATCGGGCGGAATTCTAGTTTTTTTGGCCGTAAAATGCAAAACGTGAGGAACGATCATGGTAGGGCGGTGACTATGGTTCCTTAGGATTTATCTAGTGGCCCGGAAAAACTTTAGGCTATCGGGGTCCTGGGACCACTTGGAAGGCGTGGGCTATAGCACACGAAAATATGGGAATGAGGCGGAATTCTAGTTTATTGGTCGTAAAAATGAAAAACATGAGGTGCGATCATAGCTAGGCGGTGACTATGGCTCTTTAGGTCGTATTTTATGGCGCTAAAAATTTTAGGCGATCAGGGTCCGGGGGTCCCGGGACCACTTGGAAGGCGTGGGCTATAGCACACGAAAATATGGGAATCATGCGCAATTCTAGTTTTTTGGCCGAAAAATGCAAAAAATGAGGAACGATCATAGCGGGCCGGTGACTATGGTTCCTTAGGTCATATTTGATCGACCGAAAAGATTTTAGGCGATTAGGGTCCGGGGTCCCGGGACCACTTGGAAGGCGTGGGCTATAGCACACGAAAATATGGGAATCGCGCGGAATTCAAGGTTTTTGGCCGAAAAACGCAATAAATGAGGTAAGGTCATGTCGGGGCGGTGCCTATGGTTTCTTAGGTCGTATTTGATGGCCCAGAACAATTTTAGGCAATCCCAGTCCGGGGGGCCCGACACACTCGGTAGGCTTGGGCGCACACGAAAATATGGCAATCGGGCGGAATCGCAAAAAATAAGGAATGATCATGGCGGGGCGGTGACTATGCTTCCTTAGCTCGTATTCAATGGCCCAGAAAAACTTTGGGCGATCCGAGTCCGGGGGTCCCGGGACCACTTGGAAGGCGTGGGCTATAGCACACAAAAATATGGGAATCGTGCGGAATTCTAGTTTTTTAGCCGAAAAATGCAAAACATGAGAAGCGATCTTGGCGGGGCGGTGACTATGGTTCCTTAGGTCATATGTGATGGCCCAAAAAACTTTTAGGCAATCCGAGTCCGGAGGTCCCGGCCCACTCGGAAGGTGTGGGCTATAGCACACGAAAATATGGGAATCAAGCAGAATTCTAGTTTTTCGGCCGTAAAATGCAAAAAGTTAGGAACGATCATGGCGGGGCGGTGACTATGGTTCCTTAGGTCGTACTTAATGGCCCGGTAAAATATTAGGCGATCCGAGTCCGGGGGTCTCGGGAATACTTGGAAGGTGTGGGCTATACCACACGAAAATATGGGAATCGGGCGGAATTCTAGTTTTTTGGCCGTAAAACGCAAAAAAATGAGGAACGATCATGGCGGGGTGGTGACTATGGTTCCTTAGGTCGTATTTGATGGCCCAAAAAATTTTTAGGCGATCCCAGTTCGGGGGGCCCGACCCACTCGGAAGGCGTGGGCGCACACGAAAATATGGGAATCGGGCAAAATTCTAGTTTTTTGGCCATAAAATTCAAAAAATGAGGAAAGGTCATGGCGGGGCGGTGACTATAGTTCCTTAGTTCGTATTTGATGGCTTAGAAAAATTTTAGGCTATCGGGGTCCGGGGGTCCAGGGACCACTTGGAATGCGTGGGCTATAGCACACGAAAATATGGGAATCGTGCGGAATTCTAGTTTTTTGGCCGAAAATGCAAAAAATGAGGAAAGGTCATGGCGGGGCGATGATTATGGTTCCTTAGGTCGTATTTGATGGCCTAGAAAAATTTTAGGCTATCGGGGTCCGGGGGTCCCGGAACCACTTGGAAGGCGTGGGCTATAGCACATGAAAATATGGGAATCAGGCAGAATTCTAGTTTTTTGGCCATAAAATACAAAAAATGAGGAAAGGACATGCCGGAGGGGGGACTATGGTCCCTTAGGTCGTGTTTGATGGTCCAAAAATTTTTTAGGGGATCCGAGTCAGGGGGCCTGGCCCACTCAGAAGGCGTGGGCTATAGCACACGAAAATATGGGAATCGGGCGAAATTCTAGTTTTTTGGCCGAAAAATGCAAAAAATGAGGAACGATCATGGCGGGGCAGTGACTATGGTTCCTTAGATCGTATTTGATGGCCAGAAAATGTTTTAGGAGATTGGGGTTCGGGGGTCCCGGGACCACTTGGAAGGCGTGGGCTATAGCACACGAAAATATGGGAATCGGTCAGAATTCTAGTTTATTGGCCGTAAAATTCAAAAAATGAGGAAAGGTCATGTCGGGGCAGTGACTATGGTTCCTTATGTCATATTTGATGGCCAAGAAAAATTTTAGGCAATCCGGCTCCGTGGGGCCCTACCCATTGGGAAGGCGTGGGCTATAGCACACGAAAATATGGGAATCAGGCGGAATTCTAATATTTTGGCCGAAAAATGCAAAAAATGAGGAATGATCATGGCGGGGCGGTGACTATGGTTCCTTAGCTCGTATTCGATAGCCTAGAAAAATTTTAGGCGATCGGGATCCGAGGGTCCCAGGACCACTTGGAAGGCATGGGCTATAGCACACGAAAATATGTGAATCAGGCGGAATACGAGTTTTTTTTCTGAAAAATGCAAAAATGAGGAACAATCATGGCGGGGCGGTGACTATGGTTCCTTAGGTCATATTTGATCGACCGAAAAGATTTTAGGTGATTAGGGTCCGGGGTCCCGGGACCACTTGGAAGGCATGGGCTATAGCAGAGGAAAATATGTGAATCAGGCGGAATACGAGTTTCTTTTCCGAAAAATGCAAAAATGAGGAACAATCATGGCGGGGCGGTGACTATGGTTCCTTAGGTCATATTTGATCGACAGAAAAGATTTTAGGCGATTAGGGTCCGGGGTCCCGGGACCACTTGGAAGGCGTGGGCTATAGCACACGAAAATATGGGAATCGCGCGGAATTCAAGGTTTTTGGCCGAAAAATGCAAAAAAATGAGGAACGATCATGGCGGGGCGGTGACTATGGTTCCTTAGGTCGTATTTGATGGCCATAAAATGTTTTAGGAGATTGGGGTTCGGGGGTCCCGGGACCACTTGGAAGGCGTGGGCTATAGCACACGAAAATATGGGAATCGGGCAGAATTCTTGTGTTTTGGCCGTAAAATGCAAAAATGAGGAAAGGTCATGTCGGGGCGGTGACTATGGTTCCTTAGGTCGTATTTGATGGCCTGGAACACTTTTAGGCAATCCCAGTCCGGGGGGCCCGACCCACTCGGTAGGCTTGGGCGCACACAAAAATATGGCAAACGGGCGGAAACGCAAAAAATAAGGAATGATCATGGCGGGGCGGTGACTATGCTTCCTTAGCTCGTATTCAATGGCCCAGAAAAACTTTAGGCGATCCAAGTCCGGGGGTCCCGGGACCACTTGGAAGGCGTGGGCTATAGCACACAAAAATATGGAAATCGGGCAGAATTCTAGTTTTTTATCCAAAAAATGCAAAACATGAGGAGCGATCTTGGCGGGGTGGTGACTATGGTTCCTTAGGTCATATGTGATGGTCCAAAAAACTTTTAGGCAATTCGAGTCCAGAGGGCCCGGCCCACTCGGAAGGTGTGGGCTATAGCACACGAAAATATGGGAATCAGGCGGAATTCTAGTTTTTCGGCCGTAAAATGCAAAAATTTAGGAACAATCATGGCGGGGCGGTGACTATGGTTCCTTAGGTCGTATTTAATGGCCCAGTAAAATATTAGGAGATCCGAGTCCGGGGGTCCCAGGAATACTTGGAAGGTGTGGGCTATAGCACACGAAAATATGGGAATCGGGCGGAATTCTAGTTTTTTGGCCGTAAAACGCAAAAAAATGAGGAATGATCATGGCGGGGTGGTGACTATGGTTCCTTAGGTCGTATTTGATGGCCCGAAAATTTTTTTGGCTATCCCAGTTCGGGGGGCCCGACCCATTCGGAAGGCGTGGGCGCACACGAAAATATGGGAATCGGGCAAAATTCTAGTTTTTTGGCCATAAAATTCAAAAAATGAGGAAAGGTCATGGCGGGGCGGTGACTATAGTTCCTTAGGTCGTATTTGATGGCTTAGAAAAATTTTAGGCTATCGGGGTCCGGGGGTCCTGTGACCACTTGGAAGGCGTGGGCTATAGCACACCAAAATATGGGAATCGTGCGGAATTCTAGTTTTTTGGCCGAAAATGCGAAAAATGAGGAAAGGTCATGGCGGGGCGGTGATTATGGTTCCTTAGGTCGTGTTTGATGGCCTAGAAAAAGTTTAGGCTATCGGGGTCCGGGGGTCCCAGAACCACTTGGAAGGCGTGGGCTATAGCACACGAAAATATGGGAATCAGGCAGAATTCTAGTTTTTGGGCCTAAAACGCAAAAAATGAGGAACGATCATGGTGGGACAGTGTCTGACTATGGTCCCTTAGGTCGTGTTTGATGGTCCAAAATTTTTTTAGGGGATCCGAGTCAGGGGGCCTAGCCCACTCGGAACGCGTGGGCTATAGCACACGAAAATATGGGAATCGGGTGGAATTCTTGTTTTTTGTCCGTAAAATGCAAAAAGTGAGGAACGATCATGGAGAGGCGGTGACTATGGTTCCTTAGGTCTTATTTAATGGCCCGATAAAATTTTAGGCGATCCGAGTCCGGGGGTCCCGGGACTACTTGGAAGGCGTGGGCTATAGCACACGAAAATATGAAAATCGGGGGGAATTCTAGTTTTTTGGCCGAAAAACGCAAAACATGAGGAATGATCATGGCGGGGCGATGACTATGGTTCCTTAGGTCGTATTTGATGGCCTAGAAAAATATTAGGCGATCGGGGTCCGGGGGGCCAGGGTCCACTCGGAAGGCGTGGTCAATAGCACACGAAAATATGGGACTCAAGCGGAAATCTAGTTTTTTTGCTGTAAAACGCAGAACAACCGAGGAATGGTCATGGCGGGGCGGTGACTATGGTTCTATAGGTTGTATTTGATGGCCCGAAAATTTTTTAGGCTATCTGAGTCCAGGGGGCCCAGCCCACTCGCAAGAAATGGGCTATAGCACATGAAAATATAGGAATCGGGCGGAATTCTAGTTTTATGGCCGAAAAACGGAAAAAATTAGGAACGATCATGATGGGGCGGTGACTATGGTTCCTTAGGTCGTATTTGATGGCCCGGATAAATTTTAGGCGATCCCAGTCCGGGGGGCCCGACCCACTCGGAAGGCGTGGGCGCATACGAAAATATGGGAATCGGGCGAAATTCTAGTTTTTTGGCCATATAATTCAAAAAAATGAGGAAAGGTCATGGCGGGGCCGTGACTATATTTCCTTTGGTCGTATTTGATGGCTTATAAAATGTTTAGGTTAACAGGGTCCGAGGGTCCAGGGACCACTTGGAAGGCGTGGGCTATAGCAAACGAAAATATGTGAATCGTGCGAAATTCTAGTTTTTTGGCCGAAAATGCAAAAAATTAGGAAAGGTCATGGTGGGGCGGTGACTATGGTTCATTAGGTCGTATTTGATGGCCAAACAATTTTTAGGCTATCGGGGTCCGGGGGTCCCGGGACCACTTGGAAGGCGTGGGCTATAGCACACGAAAATATGGGAATTGGGCAGAATTCTAGTTTTTTGGCCATAAAATGCAAAAAATGAGCAAAGGTCATGGCGGGGTGGTGACTATGGTCCCTTACGTCGTATTTGATTGTCCAAAAAAATTATAGGCGATCCGAGTCAGGTTGGCCAGGCCCACTCGGAAGGCGAGGGCTATAGCACACGAAAATATGGGAATCTGGCGGAATTCTAATTTTTTTGCCGAAAAACTTTAAAAATGAGGAACGATCATCGCGGGGAGGTGACTATGGTTCCTTTGGTCGTATTTGATCGCCCAAAAAAATTTTAGGCGATCCCAGTCCGGGGGGCCCGACCCACTCGGAAGGCGTAGGTGCAAACGAAAATATGGGAATCGGGCGGCATTCAAGTTTTTTGGCCAAAAAACGCAAAAAATGAGGAACAATCATGGCGGGGCGGTGAATATGGTTCCTTAGGTCGTATTTGATGGACCGGAAAAAATTTAGGCGATTGGGGTCCAGGGGGCCCGGGACCACTTGGATGGCTTGGGCTATAGCACACGAAAATATGGGAATCGGTCACAATTCTAGTTTTTTAGCCAAAAAACATAAAAAATGAGGAACGATCATGGCGGGGCCGTGACAATGGTTCCTTAGGTCATATTGGATGGCCCAAAAAATTTTTAGGCGATCATAATGCGGGGGCCCGGTCCACTCGGAAGGCGTGGGCGCACACAAAAATATGGGAATCAGGCGGGATTCTAGTTTTTTGGTCGAAAAACGCAAAAATTGAGGAACGATCCTGGCGAGCCGGTGACTATGGTTCCTTAGGTCATATTTGAGTGCCCGAAAAAATTTTAGGCGATCGGGGTCCGGGGGGCCCGTGACCACTCGGAAGACGTGGACTATAGCATACGAAAATAAGGGAATCGCGCGGCATTCAAGGTTTTTGGCCGAGAAACGCAAAAAATGAGGAACGATCATGGCGGGGCGGTGACTATGGTTCCTTAGGTCGTATTTGATTGCCAGAAAATGTTTTAGGAGATTGGGGGTCGGGGGTCCCGGGACCACTTGGAAGGCGTGGGCTATAGCACACGAAAATATGGGAATCGGGCAGAATTCTAGTTTTTTGGCCGTAAAATTCAAAAAATGAGGAAAGGTCATGTCGAGGAGGTGACTATGGTTCCTTTGGTCGTATTTGATGGCCAAGAAAAATTTTAGGCTATCCGGCTCCGTAGGGCCATACCCATTGGGAAGGCGTGGGCTATAGCACACGAAAATATGGGAATCACGCGGAATTCTAATATTTTGGCCGAAAAACGCAAAAAATGAGGAATGATCATGGCGGGGCGGTGACTATGATTCCTTAGCTCGTATTTGATGGCCCGAAAAACTTTTAGGAGATCGGGGTTCGGGGGTCCCGGGACCACTTGGAAGGCCTGGGCAAAAGCACACGAAAATATGGGAATCGGGCGGAATTCTAGTTTTTTTGGCGAAAAATGCAAAAATGAGGAACAATCATGGCGGGGCGGTGACTATGGTTCCATAGGTCGTATTTGATGGACCGAAAAGATTTTAGACGATTAGGGTCCGGGGTCCCGGGTCCCGGGACCACTTGGAAGGCGTGGGCTATAGCACACAAAAATATGGGAATCGCGCGGAATTCAAGTTTTTTGGCCGAAAAATGCAAAAAATGAGGAACGATCATGGCGGGGCGGTGACTATGGTTCCTTAGGTAGTATTTAATTGCCTAGAAAAACTTTAGGCGATCCGAATCCGGGGGTCCCGGGACCACTTGGAAGGCGTGGGCTATAGCACACGAAAATATGGAAATCGGGCGGAATACTAGTTCTTTGGCCGAAAAATGCAAATAATGAGGAGCGATCTTAGAGGGCCGGTGACTATGGTTCCTTAGGTCATATTTGATGGCCCACAAAACTTTTAGGCAATCCGAGTCCGGAGGGCCCGGCCCACTCGGAATGTTTGGGCTATAGCACACGAAAATATGGGAATCAGGCGGAATTCTAGTTTTTCTGCCGAAAAATGCAAAAAGTGAGGAACGATCATGGCGAGGCGGTGACTATGGTTTCTTAGGTCGTATTTAATGGCCCGATTAAATATTAGGCGATCCGAGTCTGGGGGTCCCGGGATTACTTGGAAGGCGTGGGCTATAGCACACGAAAATATGGGAATCGGGCGGAATTCTAGTTTTTTGGCTGTAAAACGCAAAAAAATGAGGAACGATCATGGCGGGGTGGTGACTATGGTTCCTTAGGTCGTATTTGATGGCCAGGAAAAATTTTAGGCGATCGGGGTTCGAGGGGCCAGGGACTACTCGGAAGGCATGGTTTATAGCACACGAAAATATGGGAATCAGGTGGAAATCTAGTTTTTTGGCCGTAAAACACAGAAAAATCGAGGAATGGTCATGGCGGGGCGGTGACTATGGTTCTATAGGTCGTATTTGATGGCCCGAAAAATGTTTAGGCGATCTGAGTCCAGGAGACCCAGCCTACTCGGAAGACGTGGGCTATAGCACATGAAAATATAGGAATCGAGCGGAATTCTAGTTTTATGGCCGAAAAATGGAAAAAATCAGGAACGATCACAACAGGGCTGCGACTATGGTTCCTTAGGTCATATTTGATGGCTCGAAAAATTTTTAGGCGATCCCAATCCGGGGGGTCCGGCCCACTAGGTAGGCTTGGGCGCACACGAAAATATGGGAACCGGGCGGAATTCTAGTTTTTTGTCTGTAAAACGAAACAAATGAGGAACGATCATGGCGGGGTGGTGACTATGGTTCCTTAGGTTGTATTTGATAGCCCGAAAAAATTTTAGGCGATCGGGGTCTGGGCGGCCGGGGACCACTCGGAAGGCGTGGTCTATAGCACACGAAAATATGGGAATCAAGTGAAAATCTAGTTTTTTGACCGTAAAACGCAGAAATATCGAGGAATGGTAATGGCGGGGCGGTGACTATGGTTCTACACTTCGTATTTGATGGCCCGAAAAACGTTTAGGCGATATGAGTCCAGGGGGCCCAGCCCACTCGTAAGACGTGGGCTATAGAACATGAAAATAGGGGAATCAGGCAGAATTCTAGTTTTATGGCCGAAAAAAGAAAAAAACCAGGAACGATCACGACGGGGCTACGACTATGGTTCCTTAGGTCGTATTTGATGGCCCGAAAATTTTTTAGGCAATCCCAGTCCAGGGGGCCCCGACCCACTCGGTAGGCTTGGGCGCACACGAAAATATGCCAATCGGGCGGAATTCAAGTTTTTTGGCCGCAAAATATGAGGAACGATCATGGAGGGGCGGTGACTATGGTTCCTTAGGTCGTATTTGATGGACCGGAAAATTTTTAGGGGATCGGGGTCCGGGGGCCCCGGGACCACTCGGAAGGCGTGGGCTGCATCACACGAAAATATGAAAATCTGGCGGATTCTAGTTTTTTGGCCGAAAAACATAAAAATGAGGAATGATCATGCCGGGGCAGTGACTATGGTTCCTTAGGTCGTATTTGATGGCCCGAATAAATTTTAGGCGATCCCAGTCCGGGGGGCCTTGCCCACTCGTAAGGCGTGGGCGCACGCGAAAATATGGGAATCGAGCAAAGTTCTAGTTTTTTGGCCATAAAATTCAAAAAATGAGGAACGGTCATGGAAGGGCGATGACTATAGTTCCTTAGGTAGTATTTAATGGCTTAGAAAAATTTTAGGCTATCAGGGTCCAGGGGTCCGCGGACCACTTGGAAGGCGTGGGCTATAGCACACGAAAATATGGGAATCGTGCGGAATTCTAGTTTTTTGGCCGAAAATGCAAAAAATGAGGAAAGGTCATGGCGGGGCGGTGACTATGGTTCCTTAGGTCGTATTTGATAGCTTAGAAAAATTTTAGGCTATCGGGGTCCGGGGGTCCCGGGACCACTTGGAAGGCGTGGGCTATAACACACGAAAATATGGGAATCAGGCAGAATTCTAGATTTTTGGCCATAAAATGCAAAAACTGAGGAAAGGACATAGCGGGGAGGTGACTATGGTTGCTTAGGTCATATTTGATGGCCCTAAAAAATTTTAGGCGATCCGAGTCGGGGGGGCCAGTCCACTCGGAAGGCGAGGGCTATAGCACACGAAAATATGGAAATCGGGCGAAATTCTAATTTTATTGCCGAAAAATGTTAAAAATGAGGAACGATCATGGCGGGGCGGTGATTATGGTTCCATAGGTCGTATTTGATGGCCCACAAACTTATTAGGCGATCCCAGTCCGGGGGGCCCGGCCCACTCGGAAGGCGTGGGCGCACACGAAAATATGGGAATCGGGCGACATTCAAGTTTTTTGCCGAAAAATGCAAAAAATGAGGAACAATCATGGCGGGGATGTGACTATGGTTCCTTAGGTCGTATTTGATGAATCAGAAAAATTTTAGGCGATTGGGGTCCGGGTTCTCGGGACCACTCGGAAGGCGTGGGCTATAGCACACGAAAATATGGGAATCAGGCGGAAATCTAGTTTTTTGGCCGTAAAACGCAAAAAAACCGAGGAATGGTCATGGCGGGGCGGTGACTGTGATTCTATAGGTCGTATTTGATGGCCCGAAAAAAGTTTAGGCGATCTGAGTTCAGGGGGCCCAGCCCACTCGGAAGACGTGGGTTATAGCATATGAAAATATGGGAATCGGGCGGAATTCTAGTTTTATGGCCGAAAAACGGAAAAAATCAGGAACGATCATGACGGGGCTGCGACTATGGTTCCTTAGGTCATATTTGATGGCCCGAAATTTTTTTTGGCAATCCCAGTCCGGCGGGCCAGACCCACTCGGTAGGCTTGGGCGCACCCGAAAATATGGGAATCGTGCGGAATTCTAGTTTTTTGGCCGAAAATGCAAAAAATGAGGAAAGGTCATGTCGGGGCAGTGACTATGGTTCCTTAGGTCGTATTTGATGTCCAAGAAAAATTTTAGGCTATCGGGGTCCGGGGGTCACAGGACAACTTGGAAGGCTTGGGCTATAGCACACAAAAATATGGGAATGAGGCAGAATTCTAGTTTTTTGGCCATAAAATGCAAAAAATGAGGAAAGGTCATGGCAGGGCAGTGACTATGGTCCCTTAGGTCGTATTTGATGACCCGAAAATTTTTTAGGCGATCCGAGTCAGGGGGCCCGGCCCACTCGGAAGGCGAGGGATATAACACACGAAAATATGGGAATCGGGCGGAATTCTAGTTTTTTTGCCAAAAAATGTTAAAAATGAGGAACGATCATGGCGGGGCGGTAACTATGGTTCCTTTGGTCGTATTTGATGGCCCGAAAATTTTTTAGGCGATTTCAGTCCGGGGGGCCCGGCCCACTCGGAAGGCGTGGGCACATACAAAAATATGGGAATCGGGCGGCATTCAAGTTTTTTGGCCGAAAAACGCAAACAATGAGGAACAATCATAGCGAGGTGGTGACTATGGTTCCTTAGGTCATATTTGATGGACCGGAAAAATTTTAGGAGATTGGGGTCCGGGGGGCTCGGGACCACTCGGAAGGCGTGGGCTATAGCACACGAAAATATGTGAATCGGCAACAATTCTAGTTTTTTGGCCAAAAACGTATAAAATGAGGAACGATCATGGTGGGGCCGTGACTATGGTTCCGTAGGTCATATTGGATGGCCCAAATAATTTTCAGGCGATCACGGTGCGGGGGGCCCGGTCCACTCGGAAGGCGTGGGCGAACACGAAAATATGGGAATCAGGCGGAATTCTAGTTTTTTGGTCGAAAAACGCAAATATTGAGGAACGATCATGGCAGGGCAGTGACTATGGTTCATAGTTCATATTTGAGAGCCCGGAAAAATATTAGGTGATCGCGGTCCTGGGGGCCCATGACCACTATGAAGACGTGCGCTATAGCACACGAAAATCTGGGAATCGCGCGAAATTCAAGGTTTTTGGCCGAAAAACTCAAAAAATGAGGAACGATCATGGTGGGGCGGTGACTATGGTTCCTTAGGTCGTATTTGATGGCCAGAAAATGTTTTATGAGATTGGGGTTCGGGGGTCCCGGGATCACTTGGAAGGCGTGGGCTATAGCACACGAAAATATGGGAATCGGGCAGAATTCTAGTGTTTTGGCCGTAAAATGCAATAAATGAGGAAAGGTCATGTCGGGGCAGTGACTATAGTTTCTTAGGTCGTATTTGATGGCCCGGAACAATTTTAGGCAATCCCAGTCCGGGGGGCCCGACCCACTAGGTAGGCTTGGGCGCACACGAAAATATGGCAATGGGGCGGAATTCTAATAATTTTGCCGAAAAATGCAAAAAATGAGGAATGAACATGGCAGGGCGATGACTATGGTTCCTTAGCTCATATTCGATGGCCTAGAAAAATTTTAGCCGATCGGGGTCCGAGGGTCCCGGGACCACTTGGAAGGCGTGGGCTATAGCACACGAAAATATGTGAATCAGGGGGAATACGAGTTTTTTATTCCGAAAAATGCAAAAATGAGGAACAATCATGGCGGGGTGGTGACTATGGTTCCTTAGGTCGTATTTGATGGACCGAAAAAATTTTAGGCGATCGGGGTCTGGGGTCCCGGAACCACTTGGAAGGCGTGGGCTATAGCACACGAAATTATGGAAATCGCGCGGAATTCAAGTTTTTTGGCCGAAAAATGCAAAAAATGAGGAACGATCATGGCAGGGCGGTGACTATGGTTCCTTAGGTAGTATTTAATGGCCCAGAAAAACTTTAGGCGATCCGAGTCCAGGGGTTCCGGGACCACTTGGAAGGCGTGGGCTATAGCACACGAAAATATGGGAATCGGGCGAAATTCTAGTTTTTTAGCCGAAAAATGCAAAAAATGAGGAGCGATCTTGGCGGGGCGGTGACTATGGTTCCTTAGGTCATATGTGATGGCCCAAAAAACTTTTAGGCAATCCGAGTCCGGAGGGCCCGACCCACTGGGAAGGTGTGGGCTATAGCACACGAAAATATGGGAATCAGGCGGAATTCTAGTTTTTCGGCCGTAAAATGCAAAAAGTGAGGAACGATCATGGCGGGGCGGTTATTATGGTTCCTTAGGTCGTATTTAATGGCCCTGTAAAATATTAGGCGATCCGAGTCCGGGGGTTCCGGGACTACTTGGAAGGTGTGGGCTATAGCACACGAAAATATGGGAATCGGGCGGAATTCTAGTTTTTTGGCCGTAAATCGCAAAAAAATGAGGAACGATCATGGCGGGGTGGCGACTATTGTTCCTTAAGTCGTATTTGATGGCTCAGAAATTTTTTAGGGGATCGGGGTCCGGGGTGGCCAGGGACCACTCGGAAGGCGTGGTCTATAGCACACGAAAATATGGGAATCATGCGGAAATCTAGTTTTTTGGCCGTAAAACACAGAAAAACCGAGGAATGGTCATGGCGGGGCAGTGAATATGGTTCTATAGGTCGTATTTGATGTCCCGGAAAAGTTTAGGCGATCGGGGTCCGAGGGGGCCGTGACCACTCGGAAGACGTGGGCTATAGCACACGAAAATATGGGAATCGCGCGGAATTCAAGTGTTTTGGCCGTAAAATGCAAAAAATGAGGAAAGGTCATGTCGGAGCGGTGACTATGGTTCCTTAGGTCGTATTTGATGGCCCGGAACAATTTTAGGCAATCCCAGTCCGGGGGGCCCGACCCACTCGGTAGGCTTGGGCGTACACGAAAATATGGCAATCGGGCGGAATTCTAATATTTTGAGCGAAAAACGCAAAAAATGAGTAATGATCATGGTGGGGTGGTGACTATGGTTCCTTAGCTCGTATTCGATGGCACAGAAAAATTTTAGGCAATCGAGGTCCGACAGTCCCGGGACCACTTGGAAGGCGTGGGCTATAGCACACAAAAATATGTGAATCAGGCGGAATACGAGTTTTTTTTCGAAAAATGCAAACAATGAGGAACGATCATGGCGGGGCGGTGACTATGGTTCCCTAGGTCGTATTTGATGGCCCAAAAAAATTTTAGGCAATCCGAGTCAGGCGGCCCGGCCCACTCGGAAGGCGTGGGCTATTGCACACGAAAATATGGGAATCAGACGGAATTCTAGTTTTATGGCCGAAAATCGATAAAAACGAGGAATGATCATGGCGGGGCGGTGACTATGGTTCCTTAGGTCATATTTGATGTACCGAAATTTTTTTAGGAGATCCCAGTACGGGTGGCCCGTCCCACTAGGAAGGCGTGGGCGCACGTGAAAATATGGGAATTGGGCGGAATTCTAGTATTTTGGCTAAAAAATGCATAAAATGAGGAACAATCATGGCGGGGCGGTGACTATGGTTCCTTAGGTCGTATTTGATGGACCGAACAAATTTTAGGCGATCGGGGTCCGGGGTCCCGGGACCACTTGGAAGGCGTGGGCTATAGCACACGAAAATATGGAAATCATGCGGAATTCTAGTTTTTCGGCCGTAAAATGCAAAAAGTGAGGAACGATCATGGCGGGGTGGTGACTATGGTTCCTTAGGTCGTATTTAATGTCCCGGTAAAATATTAGGCGATCCGAGTCCGGGGGTCCCGGGACTACTTGGAAGGTGTGGGCTATAGCACACGAAAATATGAGAATCGGGCGGAATTCTAGTTTTTTGGCCGTAAAACGCAAAACAAATATGGAACGGTCATGGCGGGGTGGTGACTATGATTCCTTAGGTCGTATTTGATGGCCCGAAAAAATTTTAGGCGATCGGGGTCCAGGGGGCCAGGGACCACTCGGAAGGCGTGGTCTATAGCACACGAAAATATGCGAATCAGGCGGAAATCTAGTTTTTTGGCCGTAAAACACAGAGAAACCGAGGAATGGTCATGGCGGGGTGGTGAATATGGTTCTATAGGTCGTATTTGATGGCCTTGAAAAAGTTTAGCTGATCTGAGTCCACGAGACCCAGCCCACTCGGAAGACGTGGGCTATAGCACCTGAAAATATGGGAATCGGGCGAAATTGTAGTTTTATGGCGAAAAAATGTAAAAAGTCAGGAACGATCACGACGGGGCTACCACTATGGTTCCTTAAGTCATATTTGATGGCCCAAAAATTTTTTAGGCGATCCTAGTCCAGGGGGTCCGGCCCACTAGGTAGGCTTGGGCGCACACGAAAATATGAGAATCGGACGAAATTCTAGTTTTTTGGCCGCAAAACGCAAAATATGAGGAAACGATCATGGAGGGGCGGTGACTATGGTTCCTTAGGTCGTATTTGATGGACCGGAAAATTTTTAGGCGATCAGGGTCCGGGGGGCCTGGGACCACTCGGAAGGCGTGGGCTGTAGCACACAAAAATATGGGAATCTGGCAAAATTCTAGTTTTTTGGCCAAAAAATGTAAAAAACAAGGAACGATCATGCCGGGGCGGTGACTATGGTTCCTTAGGTCATATTGGATGGCCCGAAAAAATTTTAGACGATCAAAGTGCGGGGGGGGGGGTCCACTCGGAAGGCGTGGGCGCACACAAAAATATAGGAATAAGGCGGAATTCTAGTTTTTTGGCCGAAAAACGCAAATATTGAGGAATGATCATGGCGGGGAGGTGACGATGGTTCCTTAGGTCTTATTTGAGGGCCCGAAAATATTTTAGGAGATCGGGGTCCCATGGGTCCGTGACCACTCGGATGACGTGGGCAATAGCACACGAAAATATGGGAATCGCGCGGAATTCAAGGTTTTTGGCCGAAAAATGCAAAAAAATGAGGAACGATCATGGAGGGGCAGTGACTATGGTTCCTTAGGTCGTATTTGATGGCCAGGAAATGTTTTAGGAGATTGGGGTTCGGGGGTCCCGGGACCACTTGGAAGGCGTGGGCTATAGCACACGAAAATATGGCAATCGGGCGGAATTCTAGTTTTTTGGCCGTAAAATGTAAAAAATAAGGAATGGTCATGTCGAGGCGGTGACTATGGTTCCTTAGGTCGTATTTGATGTCCCGAAAAATTTTTAGGCGATCCCAGTATGGGTGGCCCGGTCCACTCGGAAGGCTTGGGCGCACGCGAAAATATGGGAATCGGGCGGAATTCTAGTATGTTTGCCAAAAAACGCATAAAATGAGGAACAATCATGGCGGGGCGGTGACTATGGTTCCTTAGGTCGTATTTGATGGACCGAACAAATTTTAAGCGATCGGGGTCCAGGGTCCCGGGACAACTTGGAAGGCGTGGGCTATAGCACACGAAAATATGGGAATCAGGCGGAATTCTAGTTTTTCGGCCGTAAAATGCAAAAAGTAAGGAACGATCATGGCGGGGTGGTGACTATAATTCCTTAGGTCGTATTTAATGTCCCGGTAAAATATTAGGTGATCTGAGTCCGGGGGTCCCGGGACTACTTGGAAGGTGTGGGCTATAGCACACGAAAATATGAGAATCAGGCGAAATTCTAGTTTTTTGGCCGTAAAATGCAAAAACAATGGAACGATCATGGCGGGGTGGTGACTATGATTCCTTAGGTCGTATTTGATGGCCCGAAAAATTTTTAGGCGATCGGGGTCCGGGGGGCCAGGGACCACTCGGAAGGCGTGGTCTATAGCACATGAAAATATGCGAATCAGGCGAAAATCTAGTTTTTTGGCCTTAAAACACAGAAAAACCGAGGAATGGTTATGGCGGGGCGGTGACTATGGTTCTATAGGTCGTATTTGATGGGCTTGAAAAAGTTTAGCCGATATGAGTCTAGGAGGCCCAGCCCACTCGGAAGACGTGGGCTATAGCACATGAAAATATGGGAATCGGGCGGAATTGTAGTTTTATGGCGGAAAAACGGAAAAAGTCAGGAACGATCACGACGGGGCTACGACAATGTTTCCTTAAGTCGTATTTGATGGCCCAAAAATTTTTTAGGCGATCCTAGTCCGGGGGGTCCGGCCCACTCGGTAGGCTTGGGCGCACACGAAAATATGGGAATCGGACGGAATTCTAGTTTTTTCCCCGCAAAACGCAAAATATGAGGAACGATCATGGAGGGGCGGTGACTATGGTTCCTTAGGTCCTATTTGATGGACCGGAAAATTTTTAGGCGATCAGGGTCCGGGGGGCCCGGGATCACTCGGAAGGCGTGGGCTGTAGCACACAAACATATGGGAATCTGGCGGAATTCTAGTTTTTTGGCCAAAAAATGTAAAAAACGAGGAACGATCATGCCGGGGTGGTGACTATGGTTCCTTAGGTCATATTGGATGGCCCGAAAAAATTTTAGACGATCACAGTGCCGGGGGGGTCCACTCGGAAGGCGTGGGCGCACACAAAAATATGGGAATCAGGCGGAATTCTAGTTTTTTGGCCGAAAAATGCAAATATTGAGGAATGATCATGGCGGGGAGGTGACGATGGTTCCTTAGGTCATATTTGAGGGCCCGAAAATATTTTAGGCGATCGGGGTCCCGGGGGTCCGTGAACACTCGGATGACGTGGGCAATAGCACACAAAAATAAGGGAATCGCGCGGAATTCAAGGTTTTTGGCCGAAAAACGCAAAAAAACGAGGAACGATCATGGAGGGGCGGTGACTATGGTTCCTTAGGTCGTATTTGATGGCCAGGAAATGTTTTAGGAGATTGGGGTTCGGGGGTCCCGGGACCACTTGGAAGGCATGGGCTAGCACACGAAAATATGGAAATCGGGCGGAATTCTAGTTTTTTGGCCGTAAAATGTATATAGCCCACGTCTACCGAGTGGGTTGGGCCCTCTGGACTCGGATCGCCTAAAAATTTTCCGGGCAATCAAATACAACCTATAAAACTATTATCACCGCCCCGCCATGACCATTTCTCGATTTTTCTGCGCTTTACGACCAAAAAACTAGATTTCTGCCTGATTCCCATATTTTCGTGTGCTATAGACCACGCCTTCCGAGTGGTCCCTGGCCCCCGGACCCCGATCTCCTAAAGTTTTTCCGGGCCATCAAATACGACCTAAGGAACCATAGTAACCGCCCCGTCATCATCGTTCCTCCTTTTTTTTGCGTTTTTTGGCAAAAAAACTAGAATTCCGCCCGATTCCCATATTTTCGTGTGCTATAGCCTACGCCTTCCGAGTGGGCCGGGACCCCCGGACTCGGATTGCCTAAAAGTTTTTTGGGCCATCACATATGACCTAAGGAACCATAGTCACCACCCCGCCGTGATCGCTCCTCATGTTTTGCATTTTTAGGCCAAAAAACTAGAATTCCGCCCGATTCCCATATTTTCGTGTGCTATAGTCCACGCCTTCCAAGTGGTCCCGGGACCCCCGAACTCGGATCGCATAAAGTTTTTCCGGGCCATTAACTATGACCTAAGGAACCATAGTCACCGCCCCTCCATGATCGTTCCTCACTTTTTACATTTTACGGCCAAAAAACTAGAATTCCGCTCGATTCTCATATTTTCGTGTGCTATAACCCATGCCTTCCAAGTGGTCCCGGGACCCCCGAACCCCGATCTCCTAAATTTTTTTTGGGCCATCAAATACGACCTATGTAACCAAAGTCACCTCCCCGCCATGATCATTCCTCATTTTTTGAGTTTTTCAACCAAAAAACTTGAATTCCGCGTGATTCCCATATTTTCGAGTGCTATAGCCCACGCCTTCCAAGTGGTCCCAGGAACCCCGGACCCCGATCGCCTAAAAATTTTTCGGTCCATCAAATACGACCTAAGGAACCATAGTCACCGCCCCGCCATGATCGTTCCTTATTTTATGCATTTTTTGGCCATGATACTAGAATTCCGCACGATTCCCATATTTTCGCGTGTGCCCACGCCTTCCGAGTGGGCCGGGCCTCCCGTACTGGGATCGCCTAAAAATTTTTTGGGCCATCAAATATGACATAAGGAACCATAGTCACCGCCCCGCTGTGATCATTCCTCAGTTTTTATGATTTTCGGCGATAAAACAAGAATTCCGCCCGATTCCCATATTTTCGTGCGCAATAGCCCACGCCTTCCGAGTGGGCAAGGCCCCCCTGACTCGGATAGCCTAAAAGTTTTTCGGGCCTTCAAATATGACCTAGGGAACCATAGTTACCGCCCCACCATGATCGTTCCTCATTTTTTGCATTTTTCAGAAAAAAAAATTAGAATTCCGCCTGATACCCATATTTTCGTGTGCTATAGCCCACGCCTTCCAAGTGTTCCCAGGACCCTCGGACCCCGATCCCCTAAAATTTTTCTGGGCCATCGAATACGAGCTAAGGAACCATAGTCACCGCCCTGCAATGATCATTCCTCATTTTTTGCGCTTTTCGGCAAAAAAATTAGAATTCCGCCTGATTCCCATATTTTCGTGTGTTATAGCCCACGCCTTCCCAATGGGTAGGGCCCCACGGAGCCGGATTGCCTAAAATTTTTTCGGGCCATCAAATATGACCTAAGGAACCATAGTCACCGCCCCGACATGAACTTTCCCCATTTTTTGCATTTTACGGCCAAAAAACTAGAATTCTGCCCGATTCCCATATTTTCGTGTGCTTTAGCCAACGCCTTCCAAGTGGTCCCGGGACCCCCGGACTCGGATCGCCTAAAGTTTTTCTGGGCCATTAAATACAACCTAAGGAACCATAGTCACCGCCCTGACATGACAGTTCCTCATTTTGTTTTTGTATTTTACGGCCAAAAAACTAGAATTCCGCCTGATTCCCATATTTTCGTGTGCTATAACCCACGCCTTCCAAGTGGTCCCGGGACCCCCGAACCCCGATCTCCTAAAAAGTTTTCGGGCCATCAAATACGACCTAAGGAACCATAGTCACCGCCCCGCCATGATCGTTCCTCATTTTTTTATTTTTCGGCAAAAAAACTAGAATTCCGCGCGATTCCCATATTTTCGTGTGCTATAGCCCACTCCTTCCAATTGGTCCCAGGACCCCGGACCCCGATCGCCTAAAAAATTTTTGGTCCATCAAATACGACCTAAGGAACCATAGTCACCGCCCCGCCATGATTGTTTCTCATTTTATGTATTTTTTGGCAAAAATACTAGAATTCCGCCTGATTCCCATATTTTCGCGTGCGCCCAAGCCTTCCGAGTGGACCGGACCAACCATACTGGGATCGCTTAAAATTTTTTGGGACAACAAATACGACCTAAGAAACCATAGTCACCGCCCCGACATGACCATTCCTCATTTTTTACACGAAAATATGGGAATCAGGCGGAATTCTTATTTTATGGCCGAAAATCGTTAAAAATGAGGAATGATCATAGCGGGGAGGCGTCTATAGTTCCTTAGGTCGTATTTGATGGCCCAAAAAAAAATTTAGGTGATCCCAGTTCGGGTGGCCCGGCCCACTCGGAAGGCGTGGGAGCACGCAAAAATATGGGAATCGGGCGGAATTCTAGTATGTTGGCCAAAAAATGAATAAAATGAGGAACGATCATGGCGGGGCGGTGACTATGGTTCCTTAGGTCGTATTTGATGGACCGAACAAATTTTAGGCGATCGGGGTCCGGGGTCCCGGGACCACTTGGAAGGCGTGGGCTATAGCACAAGAAAATATGGGAATCGCGCGGAAGTCAAGTTTTTTGGCCGAAAAATGCAAAAAATGATGAACGATCATGGCGGGGTGGTGACTATGGTTACATAGGTCGTGTTTGATGGCCCAAAAAAAATTTAGGAGATCGGTGTTCGGGGGTCCCGGGACCACTTGGAAGGCGTGGGTTATAGCACATGAAAATATGGAAATCGGGCGGAATTCTAGTTTTTTGGCCGTAAAATGCAAAAAGTGAGGAACGATCATGGAGGGGCGGTGACTATTGTTCCTTAGGTCATATTTAATGGCCTGAAAAAATTTTAGGCAATCCCAGTCCGGGGGGCCCGGCCCACTCGGAAGGCGTGGGCGCACATGAAAAAATGAGAATCGGGCGAAATTCTAGTTTTTTGGCCATAAAATGCAAAAAATGAGGAAAGGTCATGGCGGGCCGGTGACTATAGTTCTTTAGGTCGTATTTGATTGCCTAGAAAAATTTTAGGCTATCAGGGTCCGGGGGTCCCGGGACCACTTGGAATGCGTGGGCTATAGCACACGAAAATATGGGAATCGTGCGGAATTCTAGTTTTTTGGACGAAAAATGCAAAAAATGAGGAAAGGTCATGGCGGGGCGGTGACTATGGTTCCTTAGGTCGTATTTAATGGCTTGAAAAATTGTAGGCTATCGGGGTCCGGGGGTCCCGGAACCACTTGGAAGGCATGGGCTATAGCACACGAAAATCTGGGAATCGTGCGGAATTCTAGTTTTTTGGACGAAAAATGCAAAAAATGAGGAAAGGTCATGGCGGGGCGGTGACTATGGTTCCTTAGGTCGTATTTAATGGCTTGAAAAATTGTAGGCTATCGGGGTCCGGGGGTCCCGGAACCACTTGGAAGGCATGGGCTATAGCACACGAAAATCTGGCAATCAGGCGGAATTCTAGTTTTTTTGCCGAAAAATGCAAAAAAATGAGGAACGATCATGACAGGGCGGTGACTATGGTTCCATAGGTCGTATTTGATGGCCCGGAAAAACATTAGGCAATCGGGTCCGGGGGCCAGGGACCACTCGGAAGGCGTGGTCTATAGCACACGAAAATATGGGAATCCGGCGAAAATCTAGTTTTGTAGCCGTAAAACGCAGAAAAACCTAGGAATGGTCATGTAGGGGCGGTGACTATGGTTCTATAGGTCGTATTTGATGCCTCAAAAAATTTTTAGGCGATCCGAGTCCAGAGGGCCCCGCCCACTTGGTAGACGTGGGCTATAGCACACGAAAATATGAGAATTGGGCGGAATTTTAGTTTTTTGGCCATAAAATAAAACAAATGAGGAAAGGTCATGGCGGGGAAGTGAGTATGGTTACTTAGGTCGTATTTGATGGCCCGGAAAATTTTTAGGCGATCCGGCTCCGGGGGCCCTTCCCACTGGGAAGGCGTGGGCTTTAGCACACGAAAATATTGGAATCAGGCGAAATTCAAGTTTTTGGCCGAAAAACGCAAAACACAAGGAACGATCATGGTGGGGTTTCGACTATGGTTCTTTAGGTCATATTTTATGGCCCGGAATATTTTAGGGGATCGGGGTCCGGGGGTCCCGGGACTACTTAGAAGGCGTATAACACACAAAAATATGGGAATCAGACGGAATTCTAGTTTTTTGGCCGTAAAATGCAAAAAATGAGGAAAAGTCATGGCGGGGCGGTGACTATGGATCATTAGGTCATATTTGATGGCCTATAAAATTTTTAGAATATCGGGGTCCGAGGGTCCCGGGAACACTTGGAAGGTGTGGGCTATAGCACACGAAAATATGGGAATCAGGCGAAATTCTAGTTTTTTTTTTCCGAAAAATGCAAAAAATGAGGAACGATCATGGCGTGGCGGTGACTATAGTTCCCTAGGTCGTATTTGAAGGCCAAAAAATTTTTTAGGCGATCCGAGTCAGGGGGGCCTTGCCCACTCGGAAGGCGTGGGCTATTGCACACGAAAATATGGGAATCGGAAGAAATTCTATTTTATGGCCGAAAATCGTAAAAAATGAGGAATGATCATGGCGGGGAGGTGACTATGGTTCCTTAGGTCGTATTTGATGGCCCAAAAAATTTTTAGGCGATCCCAGTACGTGTGGCCCGGCCCACTCGGAAGGCGTGGGCGCACGCAAAAATAGTGAAATCGGGCGGAATTCTAGTATTTTGGCCAAAAAACGCATAAAATGAGGAACGATCATGGCGGGGCGGTGACTATGGTTCCTTAGGTCGTATTTGATGGACCAAAAATGTTTTAGGCGATCGGGGTGTGGGGTCCCGAGACTACTTGGAAAGCTAGGCTATAACACTCGAAAATATGGGAATCGCGCGGAATCCATGTTTTTTGGGCGAAAAACACAAAACATGAGGAACGATCATGGCGGGGCGATGACTATTGTTACATAGGTTGTATTTGATGGCCCAAAAAAATTTAGGAGATCGGGGTTCGGGGGTCCCGGGACCACTTGGAAGGCATGGGTTATAGCACACGAAAATATGGGAATCGGGCGGAATTCTTGTTTTTTTGGCCGTAAAATGCAAAATGTGAGCAACGATCATGGAGGGGCGGTGACTATGGTTCCTTAGGTCGTATTTAATGGCCCGGAAAAACTTTAGGCGATCCGAGTCCGGGGGTCCCGGAACACTTGGAAGGCGTGGGCTATAGCACACAAAAATATGAGAATCGGGCGGAATTCTAGTTTTTTGGCCTAAAAATGCAAAAAATGAGGAGCGATCATGGCGGGGCGGTGACTATGGTTCCTTAGGTCACAAGTGATGGCCCAAAAAACTTTTAGGGAATCCGAGTCCGGGGGTCCCGGCCCACTCGGAAGGCATGGGCTAGAGCACACGAAAATATGGGAATCGGGCGGAATTCTAGTTTTTTTGCCAAAAAATGCAAAAAATGAGGAGCGATCTTGGCAGGGCGGTGACTATGGTTCCTTAGGTCATATATGATGGCCCAAAAAACTTTTAGGCAATCCGAGTACGGGGGCCCGGCCCACTCGGAAGGTGTGGGCTATAGCACACAAAAATATGGAAATCGGATAGAATTCTAGTTTTTTGGCTGAAAAATGCAAAAAATGAGGAACGATCATGACGTGGCGGTGACTATGGTTCCTTAGGTCGTATTTGTAGGACCAAAAAAATTTTAGGCGATCCGGCTCCGTGGGGCCCTACCTACTGGGAAAGCGTGGGCTATAGTATACGAAAATATTGGAATCAGGAATAATTCTAGTTTTTTGGCCGAAAAACGCAAACAATGAGAAACGATCAAGGCGGGGCGGTGACTATGGTTCTTTAGGTCGTATTTTATGGCCCGGAAAAATTTTAGGCGATCCCAGTCCGGGGGACCCGGCCCACTCAGAAGGCGTAGGCGCACACGAAAAAATGGGAATCGGGCAGAATTCTAGTTTTTTGGCCATAAAATGCAAAAAATGAGGAAAGGTCATGGCAGGGTGGTGACTATAGTTCCTTAGGTTGTATTTGATGGCCTAGAAAATTTTTAGGCTATTGGGGTCCGGGTGTCCCCGGGACCACTTGGAAGGCGTGGGCTATAGCACACGAAAATATGGGAATCGTGCGAAATTCTAGTTTTTTGGCCGAAAAATGCAAAAAATGAGGAAATGTCATGGCCTGGCGGTGACTATGGTTCCTTAGGTCGTATGTGATGGCCTAGAAAAATTTTAGGCTATCGGGGTCCGGGGGTCCCGGGACCACTTGGAAGGCATGGGCTATAGCACACGAAAATATGGCAATCAGGTTGAATTCTAGTTTTTTGGCCGAAAAATGCGAAAAATGAGGAACGATCGTAGCGGGGCGGTGATTATGGTTTCCTAGGTCGAATTTGATGGCCCAAAATTTTTTTAGGAGATCAGGGTTCGTGGGTCCCGGGACCACTTGGAAGGCGTGGGTTATAGCACACGAAAATATGGGAATCGGGCGGAATTCTAGTTTTTTGGCCGTAAAACGCAAAACAAATGAGGAACAGTCATGTCGGGGCGGTGACTATGGTTCCTTAGGTCATATTTAATGGCCCAGAAAAACTTTAGGCGATCCGAGTCCGGGGGTCCCGGGACCACTTGGAAGGCGTGGGCTAAAGCACACGAAAATATGGGAATCGGGCGGAATTCTAATTTTTTTGCAAAAAAACGTTAAAAATGAGGAACGATCATGGCAGGGCGGTGACTATGGTTCCTAAGGTCATATTTGATGGTCCGAAAAAATATTAGGCGAACCCAGTCCGGGGGGCCCGGCCCACTCGGAAGGCGTGGGCGCACACGAAAATATGGGAATTGGGCGGAATTCAAGTTTTTTTGCGAAAAACACAAAAACTGAGGAACAATCATGGTGGGGCGGTGAATATGGTTCCTTAGGTCGTATTTGATGGACCGGAAAATTTTTAGGCGATTGGGGTCCGGGGGGCCGGGGATCACTCGGAAGGCGTGGTCTATAGCACACGAAAATATGGTAATCGGGCACAATTCTAGTTTTTTGGCCAAAAAACGTAAAAAATGAGGAATAATCACGGCGGGGCGGTGACTATGGTTCCTTAGGTCATATTGGATGGCCCTAAATTTTTTTAGACGATCACAGCGCGGGGGGGCCCGGTCCACTCGGAAGGCGTGGGCGCACACGAAAATATGGAAATCAGGCGGAATTCTAGTTTTTTGGCCGAAAAACGCAAAAATTGAGGTATGATCATGGCGGGGCGGTGACTATGGTTCCTTAGGTCGTATTTGAGGCCCCGGAAAAATTTTAGGCGATCAGGGTCCCGGGGGCCCGTGACCAAAAATTGAGGAATGATCATGGCGGGGCGGTGACTATGGTTCCTTAGGTCGTATTTGAGGCCCCGGAAAAATTTTAGGCGATCAGGGTCCCGGGGGCCCGTGACCACTCGGAGGACGTGGGCTATCGCACACGAAAATATGGGAATCGTGCGGAATTCAAGGTTTTTGGCCGAAAAACGCAAAAAAAATGAGGAACGATCATGGCGAGGAGGTGACTATGGTTCCTTAGGTCATATTTGATGGCCAGAAAATGTTTTAGGAGATTGGGGTTTGGGGGTCCCAGGACTACTTGGAAGGCGTGGGCTATAGCACACAAAAATATGGGAATCGGGCAGAATTCTAGTTTTTTGGCCGTAAAATGCAAAAAATGAGGAATGGTCATGTCAGGGCGGTGACTATGGTTCATTAGGTCGTATTTGATGTCTCGAAAATTTTTTAGACGATCCCAGTATGGGTGGCCCGACCCACTAGGAAGGCGTGGGCGCACACGAAAATATGGGAATCGGGCAGAATTCTATTATTTTTGCCAAAAAATGCATAAAAAGAGGAACAATCATGGCGGGGCGGTGATTATGGTTCCTTAGGTCTTATTTGATGGACCAAAATTTTTTTAGGCGATCGGGGTCCAGGGTCCTGGGATCAATTGGAAGGAGTGGGCTATAGCACACGAAAATATGGGAATCGCGCGGAATTCTAGTTTTTTGGCCGAAAAATGCAAAAAATGAGAAACGATCATGGCGGGGCGGTGACTATGGTTCCTTAGGTCGTATTTGATGGCCCGAAATTTTTTTACAAGATTAGGGTTCGGGGGTCCCGGTACCACTTGGAAGGCGTGGGTTATAGCACACGAAAATATGGGAATCGGGCGTAATTCTAGTTTTTTGGCCGTAAAACGCAAAAAAAATGAGGAACGGTCATGTCGGGGCGGTGACTATGGTTCCTTAGGTCGTATTTAATGGCCTAGAAAAACTTTAGGGGATTCGAGTCCGGGGGTCCCGGGACCACTTGGAAGGCGTTGGCTAAAGCACACGAAAATATGGGAATCGGGCGGAATTCTAGTTTTTTGGCCGAAAAATGCAAAACAATGAGGAGCGATCTTGGCGGGGCGGTGACTATGGTTCCTTAGGTCGTATTTGAGGGCCGCAAAAAATTTAGGCGATCAGGGTCCCGGGTACCCGTGACCACTCGGAAGACGTGGGCTATCGCACACGAAAATATGGGAATCACACGGAATTCAAGATTTTTGGCCGAAAAACGCAAAAAAATAAGGAACGATCATGGCGGGGAGGTGACTATGGTTCCTTAGGTCCTATTTGATGTCCAAAAAATGTTTTAGGAGATTGGGGTTCGGGGGTCCGGGACCACTTGGAAGGCGTGGGCTATAGCACACGAAAATATGGGAATCGGGCAGAATTCTAGTTTTTAGGCCGTAAAATAAAAAAAATGAGGAATGGTCATGTCGGGGCGGTGACTATGGTTCCTTAAGTCGTATTTGATGTCTTGAAACTTTTTTAGGCGATCCCAGTATGGGTGGCCCGACCCACTCGGAAGGCGTGGGCGCACGCGAAAATATGGAAATCGGGCGAAATTCTAGTATTTTCTCCAAAAAATGCATAAAATGAGGAACAATCATGGCGGGGCGGTGATTATGGTTCCTTAGGTCGTATTTGATGGACCGAAAATTTTTTAGGCAATCGGGGTCTGGGGTCCCGGGACCACTTGGAAGGAGTGGGCTATAGCACACGAAAATATGGGAATCGCGCGGAATTCTAGTTTTTTGGCCAAAAAATTCAAAAAATGAGGAACGATCATGGGGGGGCGGTGACTATGGTTCCTTAGGTCGTATTTGGTGGCCCAAATTTTTTTTGAGGAGATCAGGGTTCGGGGGTCCCGGGACCACTTGGAAGGCGTGGGTTATAGCACACGAAAATATGGGAATCGGGCGTAATTCTAGTTTTTTGGCCGTAAAATGCAAAAAAATGAGGAACGGTCATGTCGGGGCGGTGACTATGGTTCCTTAGGTCGTATTTAATGGCCCAGAAAAACTTTAGGCGATCTGATTCCGGGGGTCCCGGGACCACTTGGAAGGCGTGGGCTAAAGCACACGAAAATATGGGAATCGGGCGGAATTCTAATTTTTTTGCCAAAAAACGTTAAAAATGAGGAACGATCATGGCAGGGCGGTGACTAAGGTTCCCAAGGTCATATTTGATGGCCCGAAAAATTTTTAGACGAACCCAGTCCGGGGGGCCCGGCCCACTCGGAAGGCGTGGGCGCACACGAAAATATGAGAATCGGGCGGAATTCAAGTTTTTTTGCGAAAAACACAAAAATTGAGGAACAATCATGGTGGGGCGGTGAATATGGTTCCTTAGGTCGTATTTGATGGACCGGAAAATTTTTAGGCGATTGGGGTCCGGGGGGCCGGGGATCACTCGGAAGACGTGGTCTATAGCACACGAAAATATGGTAATCGGGCACAATTCTAGTTTTTTGGCCAAAAAACGTAAAAAATGAGGAACAATCACGGCGGGGCGGTGACTATGGTTCCTTAGGTCATATTGGATGGCCCAAGATTTTTTTAGACGATCACAGCGCGGGGGGCCCGGTCCACTTGGAAGGCGTGGGCGCACACGAAAATATGGGAATCAGGCGAAATTCTAGTTTTTTGACCAAAAACGCAAAAATTGAGGAATGATCATGGCGGGGCGGTGACTATGGTTCATTAGGTCGTATTTGAGGCCCCGAAAAAATTTTAGGCGATCAGGGTCCCGGGGGCCCGTGACCACTCGGAAGACGTGGGCTATCGCACACGAAAATATGGGAATCGCGCGAAATTCAAGGTTTTTGGCCGAAAAACGCAAAAAATTGAGGAACGATCATGGCGAGGAGGTGACTATGGTTCCTTAGGTCATATTTGATGGCCAGAAAATGTTTTAGGAGATTGGGGTTCGGGGGTCCCGGGACTACTTGGAAGGCGTGGGCTATAGCACACGAAAATATGGGAATCGGGCAGAATTCTAGTTTTTTGGCCGTAAAATGCAAAAAATGAGGAATGGTCATGTCAGGGCGGTGACTATGGTTCATTAGGTCGTATTTGATGTCTCGAAAATTTTTTAGACGATCCCAGTATGGGTGGCCCGACCCACTAGGAAGGCGTGGGCGCACGCGAAAATATGGGAATCGGGAAGAATTCTATTATTTTTGCCAAAAAATGCATAAAAAGAGGAACAATCTTGGCGGGGCGGTGATTATGGTTCCTTAGGTCGTATTTGATGGACCAAAATTTTTTTAGGTGATCGGGGTCCAGGGTCCTGGGACCAATTGGAAGGAGTGGGCTATAGCACATGAAAATATGGGAATCGCGCGGAATTCTAGTTTTTTGGCCGAAAAATACAAAAAATGAGAAACGATCATGGCGGGGCGGTGACTATGGTTCCTTAGGTCGTATTTGATGGCCCAAAATATTTTTACAAGATCAGGGTTCGGGGATCCCGGTACCACTTGGAAGGCATGGGTTATAGCACACGAAAATATGGGAATTGGGCATAATTCTAGTTTTTTGGCCGTAAAACGCAAAACAAATGAGGAACGGTCATGTCGGGGCGGTGACTATGGTTCCTTAGGTCGTATTTAATGGCCTAGAAAAACTTTAGGGGATCCGAGTTCGGGGGTCCCGGGACCACTTGGAAGGCGTTGGCTAAAGCACACGAAAATATGGGAATCGGGCGGAATTCTAGTTTTTTGGCCGAAAAATGCAAAAAAATCAGGAGCGATCTTGGCGGGGCGGTGACTATGGTTCCTTAGGTCGTATTTGAGGGACGCAAAAAATTTAGACGATCAGGGTCCCGGGGGCCGGTGACAACTCGGAAGACGTGGGCTATCGCACACGAAAATATGGGAATCGCACGGAATTCAAGGTTTATGGCCGAAAAACGCAAAAAAATGAGGAACGATCATGGCGGGGAGGTGACTATGGTTCCTTAGGTCCTATTTGATGTCCAAAAAATGTTTTAGGAGATTGGGGTTCGGGGGTCCGGGACCACTTGGAAGGCGTGGGCTATAGCACACGAAAATATGGGAATCGGGCAGAATTCCAGTTTTTTGGCCGTAAAATGAAAAAAATGAGGAATGGTCATGTCGGGGCGGTGACTATGGTTCCTTAAGTCATATTTGATGTCTCGAAACTTTTTTAGGCGATCCCAGTATGGGTGGCCCGACCCACTCGGAAGGCGTGGGCGCACGCGAAAATATGGAAATCGGGCGGAATTCTAGTATTTTCTCCAAAAAAACGCATAAAATGAGGAACAATCATGGCGGGGCGGTGATTATGGTTCCTTAGGTCGTATTTGATGGACCGAAAATTTTTTAGGCGATCGGGGTCCGGGGTCCCGGGACCAATTGGAAGGAGTGGGCTATAGCACACGAAAATATGGGAATCGCGCGGAATTCTAGTTTTTTTGCCGAAAAATTCAAAAAATGAGGAACGATCATGGCGGGGCGGTGACTATGGTTCCTTAGGTCGTATTTGGTGGCCCAAAATTTTTTGAGGAGATCAGGGTTCGGGGGTCCCGGTACCACTTGGAAGGCGTGGGTTATAGCAAACGAAAATATGGGAATCGGGCGTAATTCTAGTTTTTTGGCCGTAAAATGCAAAAAAATGAGGAACGGTCATGTCGGGGCGGTGACTATGGTTCCTTAGGTCGTATTTAATGGCCCAGAAAAACTTTAGGCGATCCGAGTCCGGGGGTCCCGGGACCACTTGGAAGGCGTTGGCTAAAGCACACGAAAATATGCGAATCGGGCGAAATTCTAGTTTTTTGGCCGAAAAATGCAAAAAAAATGAGGAGCGATCTTGGCAGGGCGGTGACTATGGTTCCTTAGGTCATATGTGATGACCCAAAAAAACTTTTAGGCAATCCGAGTCCGGGGGGCCCGGCCCACTCGGAAGGCGTGGGCTATAGCACACGAAAATATAGGAATCGGGCTGAATTCTAGTTCTTTGGCCGAAAAACGCAAAAAATGAGGAACGATCATGATGGGGCGGTGACTATGGTTCCTTAGGTCGTATTTGTAGGACCAGAAATATTTTAGGAGATCCGGCTCCGTGGGGCCCTACCCACTGGGAAAGCGTGGGCTATAGCATACAAAAATATTGGAATGAGAAATAATTCTAGTTTTTTGGCCGAAAAACTCAAAAAATGAGGAACGATCATGGCGGGGCGGTGACTATTGTTACGTAGGTCGTATTTTGTGGTCCGAAAAAAATTTAGGAGATCGGGGTTCGGAGGTCCCGGGACCACTTGGAAGGCGTGGGTTATAGCACACGAAAATATTGGAATCGGGCGGAATTCTAGTTTTTTTGGCCGTAAAATGCAAAATGTGAGGAAAGATCATGGAGGGGAGGTGACTATGGTTCCTTAGGTCATATTTAATGGCCCGGAAAAACTTTAGGCGATCCGAGTCCGGGGTCCCGGGACCACTTGGAAGGCGTGGGCTATAGCACACGAAAATATCGGAATCGGGCGGAATTCTAGTTTTTTGGCCTAAAAATGCAAAAAATGAGGAGCGATCACGGCGGGACGGTGACTATGATTCCTTAGGTCATATGTGATGGCCCAAAAAACTTTTAGGCAATCCGAGTCCGAGGATCCCGGCCCACTCGGAAGGCGTGGGCTATAGCATACAAAAATATGGGAATCGGGCGGAATTCTAGATTTTTGGCCGTAAAATGCAAAAAATGAGGAAAGGCCATGGCGGGGTGGTGACTATGGTTCCTTAGGTCGTATTTGACGGCCTAGAAAAATTTTAGGCTATCGGGGTCCGGGGGTCCCGGGACTACTTGGAAGGCATGGGCTATAGCACACGAAAATATGGGAATCGTGGGGAATTTTAGTTTTTTGGCCGAAAAATGCAAAAAATGAGGAACGATCATGGCGGGGCAGTGACTATGGTTCCCTAGGTCGTATTTGATGGCCCAAAAAAATTTTAGGCGATCCGAGTCTGGGGGCCCGACCCACACGCAAGGCGTGGGCTATAGCACACGAAAATATGGGAATCTGGCGGAATTCTAGTTTTTTGGCCGAAAAACGTAAACAATGAGGAACGATCATGGCGGGTCAGTGACTATGGTTCCTTAGGTCGTATTTGATAGCCCGAAAAATTTTTAGGCGATCCCAGTCCGGGGGCGGGCCCACTTGGAAGGCGTGGGTGCAAACGAAAATATGGAAATCGGGCGGAATTCTTGTTTTTTGGCCGAAAAGCACAAAATATAAGGAATGATCATGGAGGGGCGGTGACTATGGTTCTTTAGGTCGTATTTGATGGACCGGAAAAATTTTAGACGATCGAGCTCCGGGGGGCCCTGGACCACTCGGAAGGCTTGGGCTATAGCACACGAAAATATGGGAATCGGGAGCAATTCTAGTTTTTTGTCCGAAAAACTTAAAAAATGAGGAACGATCATGGCAGGGCGGTGACTATGGTTCCTTAGGTCATATGTGATGACCCAAAAAAACTTTTAGGCAATCCGAGTCCGGGGGGCCCGGCCCACTCGGAAGGCGTAGCACACGAAAATATAGGAATCGGGCGGAATTCTAGTTTTTTGGCCGAAAAACGCAAAAAATGAGGAACGATCATGATGGGGTGGTGACTATGGTTCCTTAGGTCGTATTTGTAGGACCGGAAAATTTTTAGGAGATCCGGCTCCGTGGGGCCCTACTCACTGGGAAAGCGTGGGCTATAGCATACAAAAATATTGGAATGAGGAATAATTCTAGTTTTTTGGCCGAAAAACTCAAAAAATGAGGAACGATCATGGCGGGGCAGTGACTATTGTTACGTAGGTGGTATTTTATGGTCCGAAAAAAATTTAGGAGATCGGGGTTCGGGGGTCCCGGGACCACTTGGAAGGCGTGGGTTATAGCACACGAAAATATTGGAATCGGGCGGAATTCTAGTTTTTTTGGCCGTAAAATGCAAAATGTGAGGAACGATCATGGAGGGGAGGTGACTATGGTTCCTTAGGTCGTATTTAATGGCCCGGAAAAACTTTAGTCGATCCTAGTCCGGGGGTCCCGGGACCACTTGGAAGGCGTGGGCTATAGCACACGAAAATATCGGAATCGGGCGGAATTCTAGTTTTTTTGCCTAAAAATGCAAAAAATGAGGAGCAATCACGGCGGGACGGTGACTATGATTCCTTAGGTCATATGTGATGGCCCAAAAAACTTTTAGGCAATCCGAGTCCGAGGATCCTGGCCCACTCGGAAGGCGTGGGCTATAGCATACAAAAATATGGGAATTGGGAGGAATTCTAGTTTTTTTGCCGAAAAACGCAACACAATGAGGAACGATCATGACGGGGCGGTGACTATGGTTCCTTAGGTCGTATTTGATGGCCCGGAAAAACTTTAGGCGATTGGGGTTCGGGGGCCAGGGATCACTCGGAAGGCATGGTCTATAGCACACGAAAATATTGGAATCAGGCGAAAATCTAGTTTTTTGGCCGTAAAATGCAGAAAAATCGAGGAATGGTCATGGCGGGGTGGTGACTATGGTTCTATAGGTCGTATTTGATGGCCCGGAAAAATTTTAGGCGATCCGAGTCCAGAGGGCCCAGCCCACCCGGTAGACGTGGGCTATAGCACACGAAAATATGGGAATCAGGCGGAATTTTAGTTTTTTCTCCATGAAATGCAAAAATTGAGGAAAGGTCATGGCAGGGCGGTGACTATGGTTCTTTAGGTCATATTATATAGCCCGGAAAATTTTAGGCTATCGGGGTCTGGGGGTCCCGGGACCACTTGGAAGGCGTGGGCTATAGCACACGAAAATAAGGGAATAAGGCGGAATTCTAGTTTTTTGGCCGTAAAATGCAAAAAATGAGGAAAGGTCATGGCGGGGTGGTGACTATGGTTCCTAAGGTCGTATTTGATGGCCTAGAAAAATTTTAGGCTATCGGGGACCGAGGGTCCCGGGACCACTTGGAAGTCATGGGCTATAGCACACGAAAATATGGGAATCGGGCAGAATTCTCATTTTTTGGCCGAAAAATGCATAAAATGAGGAACGATCATGGCGGGGCAGTGACTATAGTTCCCTAGGTCGTATTTGATGGCCCGAAAATTTTTTAGGCGATCCGAGTCTGGGGGGCCGGCCCACTCGGAAGGTGCCGGCTATAGCATACGAAAATATGGGAATCTGGCGGAATTATAGTTTTTTCGCTGAAAAACGTAAAAACTGAGGAACGATCAGGGCGGGTCGGTGACTATGGTTCATTAGGTCGTATATGATGGCCCGAAAACTTTTTAGGCGATCCTAGTCCGGAGGCCCGGCCCACTCGGTAGGCGTGGGCGCACACGAAAATATGGGAATCGGGCGGAATTCTAGTTTTTTGGCCGAAAAACACAAATAAATGAGGAATGATCATGGCGGGGAGGTGACTATGGTTCCTTAGGTCGTATTTGATGGACCAGAAATATTTTAGACGATCGGGCTCCGGGGGGCCCGGGACCACTCGGAAAGCGTGGGCTATAGCACACGAAAATATGGGAATCAGGCGCAATTCTAGTTTTTGGCCGAAAAACGTAAAAAATGAGGAACGATCATGGCAGGGCAGAGACTATGGTTCCTTAGGTCGTATTTGTTGGCCCGAAAAATTTTTAGGCGATCACAGTCCGGGGGGCCTAGCCCACTCAGAAGGCGTAAGCGCACACGAAAATATGGGAATCGAGCGGAATTCTAGTTTTTTGGCCGAAAAACACAAAAAATGAGGAATGATCTTGGCTGGGCAGTGACTATGGTTCCTTAGGTCGTATTTGATGGCCTAGAAAATTTTTAGGCGATCGGGGTCCGGGTGTCCCGGGACCACTTGGAAGGCGTGGGCAATAACACACGAAAATATGGGAATTGGGCAGAATTCTAGTTTTTTGGCCGAGAAATGCAAAAAGGAGGAACGATAATGGATGGGCAGCTACTATGGTTCCCTAGGTTGTATTTGATGGCCCGAAAAATTTTTAGGCGATCCAAGTGAGGGGGGCCCGGCCCAGTCGGAAGGCGTGGGCTATTGCACACGAGAATATGGGAATCGGGCGGAATTCTAGTTTTTTGGCCGAAAAACGTACAAATTGAGGAAAGGTCATGGCGGGGCGGTGACTATCGTTATTTAGGTCGTATTTTATGGCCCGGAAAATTTTAGGCGATCTAGGTCCAGGGGGTCCCGGGACCACTTGGAAGGCGTGGGCTATAGCACACGAAAATATGGGAATCAGGCAGAATTCTAGTTTTTTGGCCGTAAAATGCAAAAAATGAGGAAAGGCCATGGCGGGGTGGTGACTATGGTTCCTTAGGTCGTATTTGACGGCCTAGAAAAATTTTAGGCTATCGGGGTCCGGGGGTCCCGGGACTACTTGGAAGGCATGGGCTATAGCACACGAAAATATGGGAATCGCGGGGAATTTTAGTTTTTTGGCCGAAAAATGCAAAAAATGAGGAACGATCATGGCGGGGCAGTGACTATGGTTCCCTAGGTCATATTTGATGGCCCAAAAAAATTTTAGGCGATCCGAGTCTGGGGGCCCGACCCACACGCAAGGCGTGGGCTATAGCACACAAAAATATGGGAATCTGGCGGAATTCTAGTTTTTTGGCCGAAAAACGTAAAAAATGAGGAACGATCATGGCGGGTCGGTGACTATGGTTCCTTAGGTCGTATTTGATAGCCCGAAAATTTTTTAGGCGATCCCAGTCCGGGGGGGCGGGCCCACTTGGAAGGCGTGGGTGCACACGAAAATATGGGAATCTGGCGGAATTCTTGTTTTTTGGCCGAAAAGCACAAAATATGAGGAATGATCATGGAGGGGCGGTGGCTATGGTTCCTTAGGTCGTATTTGATGGACCGGAAAAATTTTAGATAATCGAGCTCCGGGGGGCCCTGGACCACTCGGAAGGCTTGGGCTATAGCACACGAAACTATGGGAATCGGGAGCAATTCTAGTTTTTTGTCCGAAAAACGTAAAAAATGAGGAACGATCATGGCAGGGCGGTGACTATGGTTCCTTGGGTCGTATTTGATGACCCGAAAAATTTTTAGGCGATCACAGTCCAGGGGCCTGGCCCACTAGGAAGGCGTGGGCGCTCACGAAAATATAGGAATCGGGCGGAATTCAAGTTTTTTGGCTGAAAAAAGCAAAAATGAGTAATAATCATGGCAGGGCGGTGAGTATGGTTCCTTAGGTAGTATTTGATGGCCCAGAAAAATTTTAGGCGATCAGGGTCCGAGGGTCCCGGGACCACTTGGAAGGCATGGGCTATAGCACACGAAAATATACTAATCGGGCGGAATTCTAATTTTTTGGCCGAAAAATGCAAAAAATGAGGAACGATCATGGCGGAGCGGAGACTATGGTTCCCTAGGTCGAATTTGATGGCCCGATAAAACATTTGGCGATCCGAGTCAGGGGGCCCGACCCACTCGGATGGCGTGGGCTATTGCACACGCAAATATGGGAAACAGGCGAAATTCTATTTTTTGGCCCAAAAACGTAGAAACAATGTGGAATGGTCATGGCAAGTAGGTGACTATGCTTCTCTTGGTCGTATTTGATGGCCCGGAAAAATTTTAGGCGATCCGAGTCCGGAGGCCCCGGCCCACTCGGAAGGCGTGGGCTATAGCACACGAGAATATGGGAATCGGGCGGAATTCTAGATTTTTGGCCAAAAAAACAAAAAAGGAGGAACAATCATGGCAGGGAGGTGACAATGGTTCCTTAGGTCGTATTTGATGGCTCGGAAAATATTAAGGTTATCCAGGTCCGGGGGGCCCGGCCCATTCGGAAGGTGTGGTCTATAGAACACGAAAATATGGGAATCAGCCAGAATTCTAGTTCTTTGGCCCAAAAACACAAAAAATGAGGAACGATCATGGCGGGGCAGTGATTATGGTTCCTTAGGTCATATTTGATGACCCGAAAATATTTTATGAGATCGGGGTCCGGGGGTCCCGAGACCACTTGGAAGGCGTGGGCTATAGCACACGAAAATATAGGAATCGGGCAGAATTCTAGTTTGTTTGCCGAAAAATGCAAAAAATGAGGAATGATCATGGCAGGGCAGTGACTATGGTTCCTTAGGTCGTATTTAATTTCCCTAAATTTTTTTAGGCGATGCGAGTCCGGGTGGCCCGGTCCACTCGGAAGGTGTAGGCTATAGCACACGAAAATATGTGAATCGGGCAAAATTCGAGTTTTTTGGCCGAAATATGCAAAATATGAGGAATGATCATGGCGAGGCGGTGGCTATGGCTCCTTAGGTTGTATTTGATGGGCCAAAATATTTTTAGGCGATCGGGGTCCCGGGACCACTTAGAAGGCGTGGGCTATAGCACACGAAAATGTCGGAATCGAGTGAAATTCAAGTTGTTTGGCCGTAAATTTCAAAGAAATGAGGAAAGGCCATGACAGGGTAGTGACTATGGTTCCATAGGTCGTATTTGATGGCCCGAAAATTTTTTAGGCCTTTCCAATCCGGGGGACCGGGCCCACTCGGAAGGCATGGGCGCACATGAAAATATGGGAATCAGGCGGAATTCTTGTTTCTTGGCTGAAAAATGCAAAAAATGAGGAATGATCATGGTGAGGCGGTGACTATGGTTCCTTAGGTTGTATTTGATGGCCCAGAAAAATTTTAGGCGAATGAGGTCCGGGGGTCCCGGGACCACTTGGAAGGCGTGGGCTATAGCACACGAAAATATAGGAATCAAGCGGAATTTTAGTTTTTTGGCCGAAAAATGCAAAATATGAGGGATGATCATGGCGAGGTGGTGACTATGGTTCCCTAGGTCGTATTTGATGGCCCGAAAAACAATTTGGCGATCCGAGTCAGGGGCCCGGCCCAGTCGGAATGCGTGGGCTATTGCACACGAAAATATAGGAATCAGGCGGAATTCTAGTTCTTTGGCCGAAAAACGCAAAAAATAAGGAACGATCATGGCAGGGCATTGACTATGGTTCCTTAGGTCGTATTTTATGGCCCGCCAAAATTTTAGGCGATCAGGGTACGGGGGTCCCGGGACCACTTGGAAGGCGTGGGCTATAGCACACGAAAATATTGGAACTGGGCGAAATTCTAGTTCTTTGGCCGAAAAATGCAAAAAATGAGGAACGATCATGGCGAGGTGATGAATATGGTTCCTTAGGTAGTATTTGATGGCCCGGAAAAATTTTAGACGATCGGGGTCCCGGGACCACTTGGAAGGAGTGGGCTATAGCACACAAAAATATGGGAATCGGGCGGAATTCTAGGTATTTGGCCGTAAAATGCAAAAAACCAGGAACGGTCATGACAGGGCAGTGACTATGATTCCTTAGGTCGTATTTAATGGCCCGGAAAAATTTTAGGCGATCCGAGTCCGGGGGCCCTGAACCACTCGTAAGGCGTGGGCTATAGCGCACGAATATATGGGAATCGGACGGAATTCTAGCTTTTTGGCCGAAAAATGCAAAAAATAAGGAACAATCATGGCAGGGCGGTTACTATGGTTCCTTAGGTCGTATTTGATGGCCTGAAAAAATGGCAATCGGGCGTAATACAAGTTTTTTGGCCGAAAAATGCAAAACATGAGGAACGATCATGGCAGGGCAGAGACTATGGTTCCTTAAGTCGTATTTGATGGCCCAAAATTTTTTAGGCGATCGGGGTCCCGGGACCACTTGGAAGGCGTGGGCTATAGCACACGAAAATATGGGAATCGGGCAGAATTCTAGTTTTTTGGCCGAAAAACGCAAAACATGAGGAACGATCATGGAGGGGCGGTGACTATGGTTCCTTGGGTCATATTTAATGGCCCGAAAATTTTTTAGGCGATCCGAGTCCGGGGCCCCGACCCACTCGAAAGGCGTGCGCTATAGCACACGAAAATATGAGAACCGGGCGGAATTCTAGCTTTTTGGCCGAAAAATGCAAAAAATTAGGAACAATCATGGCGGGGCGGTGACTATGTTCCTTAGGTTGTATTTGAAGGCGCGGAAAAATTTTAAACGATCCGGCTCAGGGGGCCCTTCACTGAGAAGGTGTGGGCTATAGCATACGAAAATATGGGAATCTTGCGAAATTCTAGTTTTTTGGCCGTAAAACGTAAAAAAAAATGAGGAACGGTCATGGCGGGGCGGTGACTATGGTTTCTTAGGCCGTATTTGATGGGCTGAAAAAATTTTAGGTGACCCATTCGGAAGGCGTGGTAACACACGAAAATTTGGGAATCGGGCGGAATTCTAGTTCTTTGGCCGAAAAACGCAAAACATGGGGAACAATCATGAAGGGGTGGTGACTATTGTTCCTTAGGTTGTATTTGATGGCCCAGAAATATTTTAGGTGATCAGGTCTCGTGGGGCCCGGCCCATTCGGAAGGCGTGGTCTATAGCACATGAAAATATGAGAATTTGGCGGAATTCTAGTTCTTTGGCCGAAAAACGCAAAAAATGAGGAACGATCATGGCGGGCGGTGATTATTGTTCCTTAGGTCGTATTTGATGGCCCGGAAACTTTTTAGGAGATCGGAGTCCGGTGGTCCCGGGACCACTTGTAAGGCGTGGGCTATAGCACCTGAAAATATGGGAATCGGAAGGAATTCTAGTTTTTTGGCCGCAAAACACAAAAAATGAGGAACGATCATGGCGGGACGGTGTCTATTGTTCCTTAGGTCATATTTAATGGCCCGAAAAATTTTTAGGCGATCCGAGTCCAGGGGACCCGGCCCACTCGGACGGCGTGGGCTATAGCACAAGAAAATATGGGAATCGGGTGGAATTCTAGTTCTTTGGCCGTAAAACGCAAAAAATGAGGAACGGTCATGGCGGGGCGGTGACTATGGTTCCTTAGGTCTTTTTTATGGCCCAGAAAAATATTAGGAGATTGGGGTCCGGTAGTCCCGGGACCACTTGGAAGGCGTGGGCTATAGCACACGAAAATATGGAAATTGGGCAAAATTCTAGTTTTTTGGCCGAAAAATGCAAATAATGAGGAACGATCATGGAGGGGTGGTGATTATTATTCCTTAGGTTGTATTTGATGCCCCGAAAAAAGGTTAGGCGATCCGAGTCCGGGGGCCCCGGCCCATTCGGAAGGCTTGGGCTATAGCACACGAAAATATGTGAATCGGGCGGAATTCTATTTTTTTGCTGAAAAATTCAAAAAATGAGGAACGATCATGGCGGGGTGATGGCTATGGCTCCTTAGGTTGTATTTGATGGCCCGAAAATATGGGAACCGAGCGGAATTCTAGTTTTTTGGCCGAAAAATGCAAAACATGAGGAAAGATCATGGGGAGGCAGTGACTATGGTTCCTTAGGTTGTATTTGATGGCCCAGAAAAATTATAGGCGATCAGGGTCCGGGGGGCACGGCCCATTCGGAAGGCGTGGTCTATAGCAAACGAAAATATGGGAATCGGGCGGAATTCTAGTTCTTTGGCCGAAAAATGCAAAAAATGAGGAACGATCATGGCGGGGTGGTGATTATTGTTCCTTAGGTCGTATTTAATGGCCCGGAAAAATTTTAGGCGATCCGAGTCCGGGGGGCCCGGGACCACTTGGAAAGCGTGGGCTATAGCACACGAAAATATGTGAATCGGGCGAAATTCTAGTGTTTTGGCCGAAAAATGCAAAAAATCTGGAACGATCATGGTAGGGCGGTGACTATGGTTCCTTAGGTCGTAATCGATGGCCTAAAAAATTTTTAGGCGATCCGAGTCCGGGGTGCCCGGCCCATTCGTAAGGCGTGGGCTATAACACACGAAAATATGGGAATCGGGCGGAATTCTAGTTTTTTCACCGAAAAATGTAAAACATGAGGAACAATCATGGCGGGGCATTGACTATGGTTCTTTAGGTCGTATTTGATGGCCCGAAAAAATTTTAGGCGATCAGGGTTCGGGGGTCCCGGGACCATTTTGAAGGCGTGGGCGCACACGAAAATATAGGAATCGGGCAGAATTCTAGTTTTTTGGCCAAAAAATGCAAAACATGAGGAACGATCATGGAAAAGTGGTGACTATGGTTCCTTAGGTCATATTTGATGGCCCGAAAGAATTTTAGGTGATCTGGCTCCGGGGGGGCCCTACCCACTAGGAAGGCGTGGGCTATAGCACACGAAAATTTGGGAATCGGGCGGAATTCTAGTTCTTTGGCCAAAAAATGCAAAAAATGAGGAAAGATCATGGAGGTGCGGTAACTATGGTTTCTTAAGTCGTATTCGATGGCACAAAAAAGTTTTAGGCGATCGGGGTCCCGGGACCACTTGGAAGGCGTGGGCTATAGCACACGAAAATATGGGAATCGGGCGGAATTCAAGTTTTTTGGCCGAAAAATGCAAAACATGAGGAACGATCATGGCGGAGTAGTGACTATGGTTCCTTAGGTCGTATTTGATGCCCCAGAAGAATTTTAGGTGATTCGTCTCCGAGGGGCCCTACCCACTAGGAAGGCATGGGCTATAGCACACGAAAATATGGGAATCGGGCGGAATTCTAGATCTTTGGCAGAAAAACACAAAAAAAGAGGAACGATCATGGCGTTGAGGTGACTATGGTTCCTTAGGTAGTATTTGATGGCCCGGAAAAACTTTAGACGATGGAGGTCCCGGAACCACTTGGAAGGCGTGGGCTATAGCTCACGAAAATATGGGAATCGGGCAGTATTCTAGTGTTTTGGCCGAAAAATGCAAAACATGAGGACTAATCATGGAGGGGCGGTGACTATGGTTCCTTAGGAAGTATTTGATGGCCTAGAAAAATTTTAGGCGATCCGAGTCCGGGGGGCCCAGCACACTCGGAAGACTTGGGCTATAGCACACGAAAATATGGGAATCAAGCGGAATTCTAGTTCTTTGGCCGAAAAATGCAAAAAATGAGGAACGATCATGGCGGGGAGGTGACTATGGTTCCTTAGGTCGTATTTGATGGCGCAGAAAATTTTTAGGCGATCGGGTTCCCGGGACCACTTGGAAGGCGTGGGCTATAGCACACGAAAATATGGGAATCAGGTGAAATTCTAGTTTATTGGCCATAAAAAGCTAAAAAATGAGTAACGGTCATGGCAGGGCGGTGACAACGGTTCTTTAGGTCATATTTGATGGCTCGGAAAATTTTTAGGCGATCCGAGAGCGGGGGGCCCGGCCCATTCGGAAAACGCGGGCTATAGCACACGAAAATATAGGATTCGGGCGGAATTCTAGTTTTTTGACATAAAATACAAAAAATGAGGAAAGGTCATAGCGGGGCGGTGACTATGGTTCCTAAGGTCGTATTTGATGGCCCAGAAAAATTTTAGGCATTCCGGCTCCGGGGGCCCCTACCTAATAGGAAGGCGTGGGCTATAACACACGAAAATATGGGAAGAATGCGAAATTCTAATTTGTTTGGCCATAAAACGCAAAAAATGAGGAACAGTCATGGCGGGGTGGTGACTTTGGTTCCTTAGGTAGTATTTGATGGCCCAGAAACATTTTAGGCGACCGAGGTCCCGGGACAACTTGGAATACGTGGGCTATAGCACACGAAAATATGGGAATCAGGAGAAATTCAAGTTTTTTGGCTGAAAAATGCAAAACATGAGGAACGATCATGGTGGGGCGGTGACTATGGTTCCTTAGGTCGTATTTGATGGCCCAGAAAATTTTTAGGCGATTCGAGTCCCGGGGGGGGGGGGACCACTCGGAAGGCGTGGGCTATTGCACACGAAAATATGTGAATCAGATGAAATTCTAGTTCTTTGGCCGAAAAATGCAAAGAATTAGGAACGGTCATGGCGGGGCGGTGACTATGGTTCCTTAGGTCTTATTTGATGGCCTGGAAAAATTTTAAGCGATCGGGATCCCGGGACCACTTGGAAGGCGTGGGCTATAACACACGAAAATATGGGAATCGGGCAGAATTCTAGTTTATTGGCCGTAAAACGCAAAAAAAATGAGGAACGATCATGGTGGGGTGGTGACTATGGTTCCTTAGGTCGTATTTAATGGCTCGAAAAATTTTTAGGTGATCCGAGTCCGGGGGGGCCAGCCTACTCGGAAGGCATGGGCTATAGCACATGAAATTATAGGAATCGGGCGGAATTCTAGTTCTTTAGCCATAAAATGCAAAAAATGAGGAAAGGTCACAGCGGGGCGGTGACTATGGTTCCTTAGGTCGTATTTGATGGCCCAGATAAATTTTAGGCGATCCAGCTCCAGGGGCCCCTACCCACTAGGAAAGCATGGGCTATAGCACACGAAAATATGGGAATCAGGCGAAATTCTAGTTTTTTGGCCGAAAAACGCAAAAAATGAGGAACGATCATGGCGGGGCGGTGACTGTGGTTCCTTAGGTCGTATTTAATGGCCTGGAAAATTTTTAGGCAAACCGTGTCCGGGGGGCCCGGCCCATTCGTAAGGCGTGGGCTATAACACACGAAAATATGGGAATTGGAATTCTAGTGTTTTGGCCGAAAAATGCAAAAAATGAGGAACGATCATGGCGGGCGGTGACTATGGTTCCTTAGGTCGTATTTGATGTCCCTGAATAATTTTAGGTGATCCGGCTCCGGGGGGCCATGCCCACTAGGAAGGCGTGGGCTATAGCACACGAAATATGGGAATAGGGCGGAATTCTAGTACTTTGGCCGAAAAATGAAAAAAATGAGGAACGTTCATGGCGGGGTTGTGACTATGGTTCCTTAGGTAGTATTTGATGGCCCGGAAATTTTTTAGGCGATCGAGGTCCCAGGACCACTTGTAAGGCGTGGGCAATAGCACACGAAAATATGGGAATCGGGTGGAATTCTAGTTTTTTGGCCAAAAATTGCAAAACATGAGGAACGACCATGGCGGAGAGGTGATTATGGTTCCTTAGGTCCTATTTGATGTCCCGGAAAATTTTTAGGCGATCCGAGTCTGGGGGGCCCGGCCCACTCGGAAGGCGTGGGCTATAACACACAAAAATATGGGAATCAGGCGGAATTCTAGTTCTTTGGCCGAAAAATGCAAACAATGAGTAACTATCATGGCGGGGCGGTGACTATGGTTCCTTAGGTCATATTTGATAGCCCGAAAAAATTTTAGGCTATCGGGGTCCCGGGACCACTTGGAAGGCGTGGGCTAGCACACGAAAATATGGGAATCAGGCGGAATTCTAGTTTATTGGCTGTAAAACGCAAAAAAAAGAGGAACAGTCATGCCAAGGCGGTGACTATGGTTCTTTAGGTCGTATTTTATGGCCAGGAAAATTTTTAGGCGATCCGAGTCAGGGGGCCTGGCCCACTCGGAAGGCGTGGGTTATAGCACACGAAAATATAGGAATCGGGCGAAATTCTAGTTTTTTGGCCATAAAATGCAAAAAATGACGAAAGGCAATAGCGGGGCTGTGACTATGGTTCCTTAGTTCATATTTGATGGCCCATAAACATTTTATGCTATCCGGATTCGGGGGTCCTACCCACTAGGAAGGCATCGTCTATAGCACACTAAAATATGGGAATCAGGCGGAATTATAGTTTTTTGGCCGTAAAACGCAAAATAACTAGGAACGGGAATGGCGTGGTGATGACTGTGGTTCCTTAGTCGAATTTGAGGGCCCGGAAAATTTTTAGGCTATCCGGGTCCGGGGGCCCCTGCCCACTGGGAAGGTGTGGGCTATAGGACACGAAAATATGGGAATCGGGCGGAATTCTAATTCTTTGGCTGCAAAACGCAAAATAACGAGGAAAGGTCATGGCGGGGCAGTAACTATGATTCCTTAGGTGGTATTTCTTGTCCCGGAAAAGTTTTAGGCGATCCAGTTCAGTGGGCCCCGGGGCCACTCGGAAGGCGTGGTCTATAGCACATGAAAATATGGGAATCGGGCGGAATTATTGTTTTTTGGCCATAAAACACAAAATAACGAGGAACGGTCATGGTGGGGCGGTGACTAAGGTTCCTTAGGTCGTATTTGATGGCCCGAAAAAATTTTAGGCATTCCGGTTCCAGGGGCCCCCGACCCACTCAGAAGGCATGGGCTATAGCACACGAAAATATGGGAATCGTGCGGAATTATAGTTTTTTGGCCGCAAAAAGCAAAATAGGGAGGAACGGTCATGTCGGGGCGGTGACTATGGTTCCTTAGGTCGTATTTGATGGCCCGAAAAATTTTAGGCGATCGAGGTCCGTGGGGCCCGAACCCACTCGGAAGGCGTGGGCTATAGCACACGAAAATATGGGAATCAGGCAGAATTCTAGTTTTTTGGCCCTAAAACGCAAATAAATGAGGTAGGGTCATGGCGTGGTGGTGACTATGATTTCTTAGGTCGTATTTGATGGCCCGAAAAAAATTTAAGGCTATCCGAATCCGGGTGCCTCGGGCCCACTCGGAAGGCGTGGGCTATAGCACGCGAAAATATGGGAATCGGGCGGAATTATAGTTTTTTGGCCATAAAACACAAAATAACGAGGAATGGTCATGGCGGGGCAGTGACTATGGTTCCTTAGGTCGTATTTGATGGCACATAAAATTTTAGGCGATCGAGGTCCGTGGGGCCCGGACCCACTCGGAAGGCGTGGGCTATAGCACACGAAAATATGGGAATCAGGCGAATTCTAATTTTTTGGCCCTAAAACGCAAAGAAATGAGGTAGGGTCATGGCGGGGCGGTGACTATGATTTCTTAGGTTGTATTTGATGGCCCGTAAAAAATTTAAAGCTATCCGAATCCGGGGGCCCCGGGCCCACTCGGAAGGCATGGGCTATAGCACGCGAAAATATGGGAATCGGGCGGAATTATAATTTTTTGGCCATAAAACGCAAAATAACGAGGAATGGTCATGGCGGGGTAGTGACTATGGTTCCTTAGGTCGTATTTGATGGCACGTAAAATTTTAGGCGATCGAGGTCCACAGGGCCCGGACCCACTCGGAAGGCGTGGGGAATAGCACACGAAAATATGGGAATTGGGCGGAATTCTAGATTTTTGGTCGTAAAACACAAAGAAATGAGGAACGGTCATGGCGTGGCGGTGACTATGGTTCCTTAGGTTGTATTTGATGGCCCGGAAAATTTTTAGGCTATCCAGGTCCGGGGGGCCCTGCCCACTGGAAGGCGTGGGCTATAAGATACGAAAATATGGGAATCCGGCGGAATTCTAGTTTTTGGGCTGCAAAACACAAAATAACGAGGAACGGTCATGGCAGGATGGTAACTATCATTCCTTAGGTCGTATTTCTTGACCCAGAAAAGTTTTAGGCGATCCGGTTTAATGGGCCCCGGGGCCACTCGAAAGGCGTGGTCTATAGCACACGAAAATATTGGAATGGGGAGAAATTATAGTTCTTTGGCCATAAAACACAAAATAACGAGGAACGGTCATGGCAGGGCGATGATTATGGTTCCTTAGGTCGTATTTGATGGCCCAGAAAAATTTTAGGCATTCCGGTTCCGGGGGCCCCCGGCCCACTCAGAAGGCGTGGGCTATAGCACACGAAAATATGGGAATCGTGCGGAATTATAGTTTTTTGGCCGTAAAACACAAAATAACTAGGAACGGACATGGCATGGCGGTGACTATGGTTCCTTAGGTCGTAGTTGAGGGCCCGGATAATTTGTAGGCTATCCGGGTCTGGGGGGCCCTGCCCACTGGGAAGGCGTGGGCTATAGGACACGAAAATATGGGAATCGGGCGGAATTCTAGTTTTTTGGTCCTAAAACACAACAAAATGAGGAAGGGTCATGGCGCGGCGGTGACTATGATTCCTTAGGTCATATTTGATGGCCCGGAAAAAATTTAAGGCTATCCGGTTCTGGGGTCCCCCAGACCCACTCGGAAGGCATGGGCTATAGCACGCGAAAATATGGGAATCGGGCGGAATTATACTAGAGAGTGGAGACCCTGTGTGTAAAAATTATATCAACTAAGGAGTGGAGAACCTATGTCTAAAAACATCAACTAGGGAGTGTAGACGGCGTGGGCTATAACAAACAAAAAATGGGAAACATGCGGAATTCTTGTTTTTTGGCTCTAAAATGCAAATAAATGAGGAACGGTCATGGCACGGCGGTGACTATGGTTCCTTAGGTCGTATTTGGTGGCCCAAAAACTTTTTAGGCTATCCGGTTCCGGGGGGCTCGGAACCACTCGGAAGCGTGGGCTAAAAGCACACGAAAAAATAGGAACCAGGCAAAATTCTTATTTTTTAGCCGTAAAATGCAAAAAAATGAGGAACGGTCATGGCGGGGCGGTGACTATGGTTCCTTAGGTCGTGTTAGATGGCCTAGAAAAATTTTAGGTGATCGGGGTCCGGGGGCCCCAGGCCCACTCAGAAGGCGTGGTTGCACACGAAAGTATGGGAATAGGGCGGAATTCTAGTTTTTTGGCCGTAAAATGCAAAAAAGCGAGGAACGGTCATGGCAAGGCGGTGACTATGGTTCCTTAGGTCGTATTTGATGGCCCGAAAAATTTTTGGGCGATCGGGGTCCGGGGGTCAAGGCCCACTCGGAAGGCGTGGGCTATTAGCATACTAAAATATGGGATTCGGGCAAAATTCTAGTTTTTTGCCATAAAATGCAAAACAACGAGGAACTGTCATAGCGGGGCGGTGACTATGGTTCCTTAGGTCATATTTGATCGCCCGAAAATATTTTGGGTGACCCGGTTCCGGGGGGCCCGGGACCACTTAGAAGGCGTGGGCTATAGCACATGAAAATATGGGAATCGGGGAAAATTCTAGTTTGTTGACCGTAAAACGCAAAAAAATGAGGAGAGGTCATGGCAGGGCGGTGACTATTGTTCCTTAGGTCGTATTTGATGGTCCAGCAAAATTTTAGGCGATCCGGGTCTGGGGGCCCTGCCCACTGGGAAGGAGTGGGCTATAGCACACAGAAATATGGGAATCGGGCGGAATTCTAGTATTTTGGCCGTAAAACGCAAATAAACAAGTAACGGTCAAGGCGGGGCAGTGACAATGGTTCCTTAAGTTGAATTTCATGGCTCGGTAAATTTTTAGGGGATCGGGATCCGGGGGTCCCGGGCCCACTCCGAAGGCATGGGCAATAGCACATGAAAATATGGAAATCGGGCGGAATTCTAGTTTTTTGGCCGTAAAACGCAAATAAACAAGGAAAGGTCATGGCGGGGCAGTGACAATGGTTCCTTAAGTCGAATCTTATGGCCCGGAAAATATTTAGGGGATCGTGATCCGGGGGTCCCGGGCCCACTCCGAAGGCATGGGCAATAGCACACAAAAATATGGGAATCGTGCGGAATTCTAGTTTTTTGGCCGTAAAATGCAAATAAACGAGGAGTGGTCATGGAAGGGTGGTGACTATGGTTCCTTATGTGGTATGTGATGGCTTAGAAAAATTTTAGGCGATCCGGGTCCGGGGGCCCTTCCCACTAGGAAGGCGTGGGCTATAGTACACGAAAATATGGGAATGGGCGAAATTCTAGTTTTTTGGGCGTAAAATGCAAAAACACGAAGAACGGTCATGGCGAGGTGGTGACTATGGTTACTTAGGTCATATTTGATGGCCCAAATAATTTTTAGGCGATCAGGGTCTGGGGGCCCAGGCCCACTTGGAAAGAGTGGGCTAAAGCACACGAAAATATGGGAATCGGGCGAAATTCTAGTTTTTTGGCCGTAAAATGCAAAACAACGAGGAACAGTCATGGGGGGTGGAAACTATGGTTCCTTACTTAGTATTTGATGGCTCGAAAATATTTTAGGCGACCCGATTTCGGGGGGGCCTGACCACTCAGAAGGCGTGGGCTAGCACACGAAAAAATGGGAATCGGGCAGAATTCTTATTTTTTAGCCGTAAAATGGAAAAAACGAGGAACGGTCATTCAGGGGCAGTGACTATGGTTTTTTACGTCGTATTTGATGGCCCGAAAAAATTTTAGGCGATGGGGGTCTGGGGGGCCTGGGCCCACTCGGAAGGCATGGGCTATAGCACACGAAAATATGGGAATCAGGCCAAATTCTAGTTTGTTGGCCGTAAAACGCAAACAAATGAGGAGAGTTCATGGCGGGACAGTGACTATGATTCCTAAGGTCGTATTTGATGGCCCAGAAAAATTTTAGGCGATCCGGGTCCGGGGGCCCTGCCCATTGGGAAGGCATAGCACACGAAAATATGGGAATCTGGCGGAATTCTAGTTTTTTTGCCGTAAACCGCAAAAATAATGAGGAACGGTCATGGCGAGGCGATGACTATTGTTCTTTAGTTCATATTTGATGGACGAAAAAGAATTTAGGCGATCCGAGTCCGGGAGGCCCGGCCCACTCAGAAGGCGTAGGATATAGCACACGAAAATATGGGAATCGGGCAGAATTCTAGTTTTTTGGCCATAAAATGCAAAAATTGAGGAAAACTCATGGCGGGGCTGTGACTATGGTTCCTTAGGTCGTATATGATGGCCTGAAAATTTTTAAGGCGATCCGGGTCCTGGGGGCCCGGGCCCACTCGGAAGGCTGGGCTAAAGCACACGAAAATATGGGAATCGAGTGGAATTCTAGTTTTTTGGCCGTAAAACGCAAAATAACGAGGAACGATCAAGGCGGGGCGGTGAATATGGTTCCTTAGGTCGTATTTGATGGCCCAAACATATTTTGGACGACCGGGTTCCGGGGGGACCCGCCCACTTTGAAGGCGTGGGCTAGCACACAAAAATATGGGAAACAGGCAAAATTCTTATTTTTTGGACGTAAAACGCAAAATAAACGAAGAACGGGGCGAAATTCTAGTTTTTTGGCCGTAAAATACAAAACAACGAAGAACAGTCATGGCGAGGTGGTGACTATGGTTCCTTAGGTCGTATTTGATGGGCCGGATAATTTTTAGGCGATCAGGGTCTGAGGGCCCGGGCCTACTTGGAAGGCGTGGGCTAAAGCACACAAAAATATGGGAATCGGGCGGAATTCTAGTTTTTTGGCCGTAAAATGCAAAACAACGAGGAACGGTCATGGCGGGGTGGTGACTATGGTTCCTTAGTTAGTATTTGATGGCCCGAAAATATTTTAGGCGATCTCGGTTCGGGGGGACCCGCCCACTGTGAAGGCGTGGGCTAGCACACGAAAATATGGGAAACAGGCAAAATTCTTATTTTTTGGACGTAAAACGCAAAATAAACGAGGAACGGTCATGGCGGGGCAGTGAATATGGTTTCTTAGGTCGTATTTGATGGCCCAGAAAAATTTTAGGCGATCCGGGTCCGGGGGGCCTGGGCCCACTCGGAAGGCATGGGCTATAGCACACGAAAATATGGGAGTCGGACCAAATTCTAGTTTGTTGGCCGTAAAATGAAAAACAACGAGGAGAGTTCATGGCGGGACAGTGACTATGGTTCCTTAGGTCGTATTTGATGGCCCAGAAAAATTTTAGGCGATCTGGGTCCGGGGGGCCCTGCCCACTGGGAAGGCATAGCACACGAAAATATGGGAATCCGGAGGAATTCTAGTTTTTTTGCCGTAAACCGCAAAAACAATTTGGAACGGTCATAGCGAGGCGGTGAATAAGGTTCTTTAGTTCGTGTTTGATGGACCGAAAAGAATTTAGGCGATCCGAGTCCGGGGGCCCGGCCCACTCGGAAGGCGTAGGATATAGCACACGAAAATATGGGAATCGGGCAGAATTCTAGTTTTTTGTCCGTAAAATGCAAAACATGAGAAACAATCATGGCGGGGCTGTGACTATGGTTCCTTAGGTCGTATATGATGGCCTGGAAAATTTTTAGGCGATCCGGGTCCTGGGGGCCCGGACCCACTCGCAAGGCGTATGCTAAAGCACACGAAAATATGGGAATCGGGCGGAATTCTAGTTTTTTGGCCGTAAAATGCAAAACAATGAGGAACTGTCAAGGTGGGGTGGTGACTATGGTTCCTTAGGTAGTATTTGATGGCCCGAACATATTTTGGACGACCCGGTTCTGGGGGGCCCGGGACCACTCGGAAGGCGTGGGCTATAGCACACGAAAAATGGAAATCGGGCGGAATTCTAGTTTTTTGGCCGTAAACGCAAATAAACGAGGAACGGTCATGGCAGGGCAGTGACTATGGTTCCTTCGGTCGTATTTGATGGCCCAAAAAATCTTTAGGGGATCGCCGTCCAGGGGGCCCGGGCGCACTCGGAAGGCGTGGGCTATAGCACACGAAAATATGGGAATCAGGCGAAATTCTAATTTTTTTGTCGTAAACCGCAAAAACAATGAGGAATGGTCATGGCGAGGCCGTGAAAATGGTTCTTTAGGTTGTATTTGATGGACCAAAAAGAGTTTAGGCGATCTGAGTCCGGAGGCCCGGCCCAATCGGAAGGCGTAGGATATAGCACACGAAAATATGGGAATCAGGCAGAATTCTAGTTTTTTGGTCGTAACATACAAAAAATGAGGAACAATCATGGAGGGGCTGTGACTATGGTTCCTTAGGTCGTATTTGATGGCCCAGAAAAGTTTTAGGCAATCCCGGTCTGGGGGGCCGGGTCTACTCGAAAGGCGTGGGCTAAAGCACACGAAAATAAGGGAATCAGACGGAATTCTAGTTTTTTGGCCGTAAAATGCAAAGAAACGCGGAAGGGTCATGCCGGGGTGGTGACTATGGTTCCTTAGGTCGTATTTGATGTCCCGGAAAAAATTTTAGGCGATCAGATTCCGGGGGGCACGGGATCACTCAGAAGGCGTGGGCTATAGCACACGAAAATATGGAAATCAGGCGAAATTCTAATTTTTTGGCCGTAAAACACAAAAAATGAGGAACGATCATGGCGGGGCCGTGACTATGGATCCTTAGGTCGCATTTGATGGCTTGAAAAAGTTTTTGGTGATCCGGGTCTGGGGGTCCGGACCCACTCGGAAGGCGTGGGCTAAAGCAGACAAAAATATGGGAATCGGGCAAAATTCTAGTTGTTTGGCCGTAAAATGCAAAGTAGCGAGGAACGGTCATGGCGGGGCGGTGACTATTGTTCCTTATGTCGTATTTGATGGCCCGAAAAAATTTTAGGCGATCCGGTTCTGGGGGCACGGGACCACTCGGAAGGCGTGGGCTATAGCACACGAAAAAATAGGAATCGGGCGGAATTCTAGTTATTTGGCAGTAAAACGTAAAACAAAGAGGAACGGTCTTGGCGAGACAGTGACTATGGTTTTTAATGTTGTATTTGATGGCCCAAAAATATTTTAGGCGATCCGAGTCCAGGGAGGCCGACCCACTCGGAAGGCGTGAGCTATAGCACACGAAAATATGGGAATCGGGCGGAATTCTAGTTTTTTGGCCGTAATACACAAAAAATGAGGAACGATCCTGGAGGGGCGTTGACTATGGTTCCTTAGATGGTATTTGATAGCCCGAAAAAAGTTTTAAGCGATCCGGGTCTGGGGGGCCCGGGCCCACTCCGAAGGCGTGGGCAATAATACACGAAAATTTGGAATCGTGCGGAATTCTCATTTTTTGGCCGCAAAATGCAAAACAACCGGGAACAGTCATGACGGAACGGTGAATATGGTTCCTTAGCTCGTATTTGATGGCTCAAAAAATTTTTAGGCGATCCATTTTCGGGGGGCCCGGGACCACTCGGAAGGCGTTGGCTGTAGCACTCGAAAAAATGGGAATCGGGCAGAATTCTAGTTTTTTTGACCGTAAAACGCAAAACAAGTGAGGAACCGTCATGGCAGGGTGGTGACTATGGTTCCTTAGGTCATATTTGATGGCCCACTCGCAAGGCGAGGGCTATAGCACACGAAAATATGGGAATCAGGCAGAATTCTAGTTTTTTGGCCGTAAAATGCTAAAACATGAGGAACGGTCATGGGAGGGCGGTGACTATGGTTCCTTAGGTCGTATTTGATGGCCCGAAATTTTTTTAGGCAATCGGGGTCCGGGGTGCCCGGGACCACTCGGAAGGCGTGGGTTATAGTACACGAAAATATGGGAATCGGGCAGAATTTTAGTTTTTTTTACCGTAAAATGCAAAACACGAGGAATGATCAAGGCGGGGCGGTGACTATGGTTCCTTACATCATATTTTATGGCCCGAAATTTTTTTAAGTGATCCGGGTCTGGGGGGCTGGGCCGACTCGGAAGGCGTGGGCTATAGCACACGAAGATATGGGAATCAGGCAGAATTCTAGTTTTCTGGCCGTAAAACGCAAATAAACGAGGAACGGTCATGGTGGGTGGTGACTATGCTTCCTTAGTTCGTATGATACGGCCCAAAAATAAATTAGGCGATCCAGGTCCGGGGGGCCCGAGCCCACTCGGAAAGCATGGACAATAGCACACCAAAATATGGGAATCAGGCGAAATTCTAGTTTTTTGGCCGTAAAATGCAAAACAACAAGGAACGGTCATGGCGGGGCGGTGACTATGGTTCCTTAGGTTTTACTTGATGGCCCGAAAAAATTTAAGGCGATCCGGTTGCGGAGGAGCCCGGCACACTCAGAAGGCGGCACACGAAAATATGGAAATCGGTCGGAATTCTAGTGTTCTGGCCGTAAAACGCAAAACAACGAGAGAGGTCATGGCGGGGAAGGCGTGGGCTATAGCACACGAAAATATGGAAAACAGGCAGACTTCTAGTTTTTTGGCCGTAAAACGCAAAATAAACGAGGAACGGTCATGGAGGGGCGGTGAGTATGGTTCCTTAGGTCGTATTTGATGACTCGGGAAAATTTTAGGCGATCTGGGTCCGTGGGGCCCTGCCCAATGGGAAGGCGTGAGCTATAGCACACGAAAATATATGAATCGGGCGAAATTCTAATGTTTTGGCCGTAAAACGCAAAAAAAGATCAACGGTCATGGCAGGGAGGTGATTATGGTACCTTATGTTCAATTTGATGGCCCAGAAAAATTTTAGGCGATTCGGGTCCGGGGGCCCTGCCCACTGGGAAGGCGTGGGCTATGGCACACGAAAATATGGAAAAAGAGCGAAATTCTAGTTATTTGGCTGTAAAATGCAAAATAACGAGGAACGGTCATGGCGATGCGGTGACTATGGTACATTATGTTCAATTTTATGGCCCAGAAAAATTTTAGGCGATCCGGGTCCGGGGGCCCCTGCCCACTGGGAAGGCGTGGGCAATAGCACACGAAAATATTGGAATCGGGCAGAATTCTAGTTTTATGGCCGTAAAACGCAAAAAAATGAGGAATTGTCAAGGCGGGGTGATGACTATTGTACCTTAGATTCAATGTGATGGCCCGGAAAACTTTTTAGGCGATCTGGGTCCGGGGGGACCCGCCCACTTTGAAGGCGTGGGCTATAGCACACGAAAATATGGGAAACAGGCAGAATTCTAGTTTTTTGGACGTAAAACGCAAAATAAACGAGGAACGGTCATGGCGGGGTAGTGAATATGGTTCCTTAGGTCGTATTTGATGACCCGAAAAAATTTTAGGCGATCCGGGTCCGGGGGGCCCTGCCCACTGAGAAGGCATAGGCTAAAGCAAACGAAAATATGGGAATCAGGCGGAATTCTAGTTTTTTGGCCGTAAAACACAAAATAACGAGGAACGGTCATGGAAGGGTGGTGACTATGGTACCTTATGTTCAATTTGATGTCCCGGAAAAGTTTTAGGCTATCAGGGTCCAGGGGCCCTGCCCACTGGGAAGGCGTGGGCTATAACACATGAAAATATGGGAATCGGGCGGAATTCTAGTTTTTTGGCCGTAAAATGCACAAAAACGAGGAACTGTCATGGCGGGGCAGTAACTCTAGTACCTTAGGTTCAATATGATGGCCCGAAAAATTTTTAGGCGATCCGAGTCCGGGGGGACCTGCCCACAGGGAAAGTGTGTGCAATAGCACACGAAAATATGGGAATCAGGCGGAATTCTAGTATTTTGGCTGTAAAACGCAAAATAAATGAGGAACGATAATGGCGGGGCGGTGACTATGGTTCCTTAGGTCATATTTGATGGCCCTAAAAACTTTTAGGCGATCCGGGTCCTGGGGGCCCTGTCCACTGGGAAGGCGTGGGCTATAACACACTAAAATATTGGAATTAGGCGGAATTCTAGTTTTTTGGCCTTAAAATGCTAAAACACGAGGAACGGTCATGGAAGGGCGGTGACTATGGTTCCTTAGATCGTATTTGATGGCCCGGAAAAATTTTAGGCGATTCGGTTCCGGGGGGCCTGGGACCACTCGGAAGGCGTGGGATAACACACGAAAAAATGGGAATCACGCGGAATTCTTGTTTTTTTGCGGTAAAATGCAAACAAACGAGGAACGGTGATGGCAGGGCGGTGACTATGGTTCCTTAGGTCGTATTATAAATCCTGGAAAAGTTTTAGGCAATCGGGGTCCGGGGTGCCCGGGACCACTCGGAAGGCGTGGGCTGCACACGAAAATATGGGAATCGGGCATTTAGTTTTTTTACCATAAAATGCAAAACATGAGGAACGATCAAGGCGGGGCAGTGACTATGGTTCCTTAGGTCGTATTTTATGGCCCGAAAACTTTTTAAGTGATCCGGGTCTAGGGGTACGGGCCCACTCGGAAGGCGTGGGCTATAGCACACGAAAATTGGAAATCAGGCAGAATTCTAGTTTTCTGGCCGTAAAACACAAATAAACGAGGAACGGTCATGGCGGGCGGTGACTATGGTTCCTTAGATCATATGATATGGCCGAAAAATAAATTAGGCGATCCGGGTCCGGGGGGCGCAGGCCCACTCGGAAAGCATGGACAATAGCACACGAAAATATGGGAATCGGGCGAAATTCTAGTTTTTTGTTCGTAAAATGCAAAAAATTGAGGAACAGTCATGGCGGGGCGGTGACTATGGTTCCTTAGATCTTACTTGATGGCCCGAAAAAATTTAAGGCGATCCGGTTCCGGAGGGGTCCAGCCCACTCGGAAGGCGCCACACGAAAATATGGAAATCGGTCGGAATTCTAGTGTTTTGGCCGTAAAACGTAAAACAACAAGGAAGGTCATGGAGGGGCGGTGACTATGGTTCCATAGGTCGTATTTGATAGCCCTGAAAAAATTTAGGCGATTCGGGTCCTGGGGGCCCTGCCCACTTGGAAGGCGTAGGCTATAGCACACGAAAATATGGGAATCAGGCGGAATTCTAGATTTTTGGCTGTAACCCACAAAATAAACGAGGTACGATCAGGGAGGGCCGGTGACTATGGTTCCTTAGGTCGTATTTGATGGACCTGAAAAATTTTAGGTGATCCGGGTCCTGGGGGCCTTGCCCACTGGGAAGGCGTGGGCTATAGCACACAAAAATATGGGAATCGGGCAGAATTCTAGTTTTTTAGCCGTAAAACACAAAAAAAGAGGAACGTTCATGGCGGGGCAATAATTATGGTTCCTTAGATCGTAATTGATGGCCCGAAATTTTTTTAGGTGATCTGGGTCCGGGGGCCCTGCCCACTGGGAAGGCGTGGGCTATGGCATACGAAAATATGGAAAAAGGGTGGAATTCTAGTGTTTTGGCCGTAAAACGCAAAATAACGAGGAACGGTCATGGCTGGGCGATGACTATGGTACATTATGTTCAATTTTATGGCTCGAAAAAATTTTAGGCGATTCGGGGGCCCCTGCCCACTTGGAAGGCGTGGGCTATAGCACACTAAAATATGGGAATCAGGAGTAATTATAGTTTTATGGCCGTAAAACGGAAAAAAACAAGGAACTATCATGGCGGGGCAGTGACTATTGTACCTTAGATTCAATTTGATGGCCCGGAAAAATTTTAGGCGATGAGGGTCCGGGGGGACCCGCCCACTGGGAAGGCGTGGGCTATAGCACACGAAAATATGGGAAACAGGCCGTAAAACGCAAAATAAATGAGGAACGGACATGGAGGGGTGGTGACTATGATTCTTTCGGACGTATTTGATGGCCCGAAAAAATTTTAGGCGATCCGGGTCCGGGGGGCCCTGCCCACTGGGAAGGCGTGGGCTATAGCACACGAAAATATAGGAATCGGGCGGAATTCTAGTTTTTTGGCCGTAAAATGCAAAAGAACGATCAACGGTCATGGCAGGGCGGTGATTATGGTACCTAATGTTCAATTTGATGGCCCGGAAAAATTTTAGGCAATTCGGGTCCGGGGGGCCTGCCCACTGGGAAGGCGTGGGCTATGGCACACGAAAATATGGAAAAAGAGAGAAATTCTAGTTATTTGGCTGTAAAACGCAAAATAACGAAGAACGGTCATGGCGGGGCGGTGACTATGGTACATTATGTTCAAATTTATGGCCCAGAAAAATTTTAGACGATCCGGGTTTGGGGGCCCCTGCCAACTGGGAAGGCGTGGGCTATAGCACACGAAAATATTGGAATCGGGCGGAATTCTAGTTTTAAGGCCGAAAAACGCAAAACAATGAGAAACTGTCAAGGCGGGGCAGTGACTATTGTACCTTTGATTCAATGTGATGCCCCAGAAAACTTTTTAGGCCATTTGGGTCCGGAGGGACCCGCCCACTTTTAAGGCGGGGCGGTGACTATGGTTCCTTAGGTCGTATTTGATGACCCGAAAAAATTTTAGGCGATCCGGGTCCGGGGGCCCTGCCCACTGAGAAGGCATGGGCTATAGCACACGAAAATATGGGAATCAGGCGAAATTCTAGTTTTTTGGCCGTAAAACACAAAAAATGAGGAACGGTCATGGAAGGGCTGTGGCTATGGTACCTTATGTTCAATTTGATGGCTCAAAAAATTTTTAGGCGATCCGGGTCCAGGGGCCCTGCCCACTGGGAAGGCGTGGGCTATAGCACATGAAAATATGGGAATCGGGCAGAATTCTAGTTTTTTGGCCGTAAAATGCACAAAAACGAGGAACTGTCATGGCGGGGTAGTGACTACAGTACCTTAGGTTCAATACGATGGCCCGAAAAACTTTTAGGCGATCCGGGTCAGGGGGGCCTTGCCCACAGGGAAAAGCGTGTGCTATAGCACACGAAAATATGGGAATCTTGCGGAATTCTAGTATTTTGGCTGTAAAACGCAAAATAAACGAGGAACGGTGATGGAGGGGTGGTGACTATGGTTCCTTAGCTCGTATTTGATGGCCCTAAAAACTTTTAGGCGATTAGGGTCTAGGGGGCCCTGCCCACTGGGAAGGCGTGGGCTATAACACACTAAAATAAGGGAATCAGGCGGAATTCTAGTTTTTTGGCCGTAAAATGCTAAAACACGAGGAACGGTTATGGCAGGGCGGGGACTATGGTTCCTTAGGTCGTATTTGATGGCCAGAAAAATTTTAGGCGATTCGGTTCCGGGGGGCCCGGGACAACTCGGAAGGCGTGGGCTATAACACACGAAAAAATGGGAATCTGGCGAAATTCTTGTTTTTTAGCGGTAAAATGCAAACAAACGAGGAACGGTCATGGCAGAGTGGTGACTATGGTTCCTTAGGTCATATTAGATTGCCCGGAAAAATTTTAAGCAATCGGGGTCCGGGGTGCCCGGGACCACTCGGAAGGCGTGGGCTATAGCACACGCAAATGTGGGAATCATGCGAAATTCTAGTTTTTTGGCCGTAAAATGCGAAAAATGAGGAAAGATTATGGCAGGGTGGTGACTACGGTTCCTTAGGTTGTATTTGATGGCTCGGAAATCTTTTAGGTGATCCGGCTATGGGGGGCCCAACCCAATGGGAACAGGTAGGCTATAGCACACGAAAATATGGGAATCAAGAGAAATTCTAGTTTTTTGGCCGAAAAATAGAAAAATTGAGGAACGATCATGGCAGGGCGGAGACTATGGTTCCTTAGGTCATATTTGATGGCCCAAAAAATTTTAGGAGATCGGGGTCCGGGGGTCCAGGGACCACTTGGAAGGCATGGGCTATAGCACACGAAAATATGGGAATCGGGCGGAATTCTAGTTTTTTGGCCGTAAAATGCAAAAAATGAGGAACGATCATGGCGGTGCGGTGACTATGGTTACTTAGGTTGTATTTGATTGCCCGGAACAATTTTAGGCGATAGGGGTCTGGGGGTCCGGAGAACCCTAGGAAGGCGTGGGTTATATAGCACACGAAAATATGGGAATCGAGCGAAATTCTAGTTTTTTTTCAGTAAAAGGCAAAAAACCAGGAACGGTCATGGCAAGGCGGTGACTATGGTTCTTTAGGTCGAATCTGATGGCCCGGAAAAATTTTAGGCGATCCGAGTCCGGGGGGCCCGGCCCACGCGGAAGGCGTCGGCTATAGCACACGAAAATATGGGAATCGGGCGGAATTCTAGTTTTTTGGCCGTAAAATGCAAAACAAGAGCAAAGGTATGGCGGGGCAGTAACTATGGTTCCTGGTACCACTTGGAAGGCATGGGCTATAGCACACGAAAATATGGGAATTTGGTGAAATTCAAGTTTTTGGGCCGAAAAACAGAAAACATGAGGAACGATCATGGCGGGGCGGTGAATTTGGTTCCTTAGGTCGTACTTAATGGCTGGCAAAATTTTAGGCGATCATAGTCCGGGGGGGGGGGGGGCACTCGGAAGGTGTGGGCTATAGCACACGAAAAAATGAGAATTGGGCAGAATTCTAGTTTTTTGGCCGTAAAATGCAAAAAATGAGGAAAGGTCATGGCGGGGCGGTGACTATAGTTCCTTATGTCGTATTTGATGGCCCGGAAAAATTTTAGGAGATCGCGGTCCGGGGGTCCCGGGACCACTTGGAAGGCATGGGCTATAGCACACGAAAATATGGGAATCGGGCGGAATTCTAATGTTTTTGCCGTAAAATGCAAAAAATGAGGAACGATCATGGCGGGGCGGTGACTATGGTTCCTTAGGTCGTATATTATTCCCCGAAAAATTTTTAGGCGATCGGGGTCTTGGGGTCCTGGGACCACTTGGAAGGCGTGGGCTATAGCACACGAAAATATGAGAATCGGGCGGAATTCTAGTTTTTTGGCTGTAAAATGCAAAAAATGAGGAACGATCATGGCGGGGTGGTGAATATGGTTCCTTAGGTCGCATTTCATGGCCTGGAAAAATTTTAGGCGATCAGGGTTCGGGGGGAGGGGGGCTGGCCCACACGGAAGGCGTGGGCTATAGCACACAGAAATATGGGAATCAGACGTAATTCTAGCTTTTTGGCCGTAAAATGCAAAATATGAGGAAAGGGCATGGCGGGGCGGTGACTATGGTTCCTTAGGTCGTATTTGACTGCCTGGAAAAATTTTAGGTGATCCGGCTCCGGGGGGCCCTACCAACTGGGAAGGCGTGGGCTATAGCACACGAAAATATAGGAATCGGGTGGAATTCTCGTTTTTGGCCATTAAAACACAAAAAATGAGGAACGATCATGGCTGGGCGGTGACTATGGTTCCATAGGTCGTATTTGATGGCCCTGAAAATTTTTAGGCGATCCGGGTCTGGAGGGTCCTGGCCCACTCGGAAGGCGTGGGCTATAGCACACAAAAATATGGGAATGAGGCGAAATTCTAGTTTTTTGGTCTTAAAACGAAAAAAAGTGAGGAACGGTCATGGCAAGGCAGTGACAATGGTTCTTTAGGTCGTATTTGATAGCCCGGAAAAATTTTAGGTGATCCGAGTCTGGAGTGCACGGCCTACTCGGAAGGCGTGGGATATAGCACACGAAAATATGGGAATCAGGCGGAATTCTAGTTTTTTGGCCGAAAAATGCAAAAGATGAGGAACGATCATGGCAGGGAGGTGACTATGGTTCTTTAGGTCGTATTTAATGGCCTGGAAAAATTTTAGGTGTTCCAAGTCCGGGGGGCCCGGCCCACTTGGAAGGTGTGGGCTATAACACACGAAAATATGGGAATCGAGTAAAATTCTTGTTTTTTGGCCGAAAAACGCAAAAAATGAGGAGCGATCATGGTGGGGCAGTGACTATGGTTCCTTAGGTCGTATTTGATGTCCCGAAAAAATTTTAGGCAATCGGGGTCCGGGGGTCCCGGGACCACTTGGAAGGCGTGGGCTATAGCAAACGAAAATATGGAAATCGGGCGAAATTCTAGTTTTTTGGCCGTAAAATGAAAAAACTGAGTAAAGGTCATGGCGGGGCGGTGACTATGGTTCCTTAGGTAGTATTTGATGGCCCGGAAAATTTTTAGATGATCCGGCTCCTGGGGCCTTACCCATTGGGAAGGAGTGGGCTATTATAGCACACGAAAATATGGGAATCGGGCGGAATTCTAGTTTTTTGGTCAAAAAATGCAAACGATGAGGAATTATCATGGAGGGGAGGTGACTATGGTTCCTTAGGTCTTATTTGATGGCCTAAAAAAAATTTAGGTGATCCGAGTTCAGGGGGCCCGGCCCACTCGAAAGGCGTGGGCTATAGCACACGAAAATATAGGAATCGGGTAGAATTCTAGTTTTTTGGCCGAAAAAGCAAAATATGAGGAATGATCAGGACGGGGCGGAGACTATGGTTTCTTAGGTCATATTTGATGGCCCGAAAATTTTTTAGGTGATCCGAGTCCGGGGGGCCCGGCCCACTCGGAAGGCGTGGGCTATAGCTCACGAAAATATGGGAATCGGGCGGAATTCTAGGTTTTTGGCCGAAAAACACTAACAATGAGGAACGATCATGGCGGGGTGGTGACTATGGTTCCTTAGGTCGTATTTGATGGCCCGGAAAATTTTTAGGCGATCGGGGTCCTGGGGGCCTGGGACCACTCGGAAGGCGTGGGCTAGCACACAAAAATATGGGAATCGCGCGGAATTCTAGTTTTTGGCCGAAAAAGGCAAAAAATGAGGAACGATCATGGCGGGGCGGTGACGCTAGTTCCTTAGATCGTATTTGATGGCCCGGAAAAAGTTTAGGCAATCGAGGTCCGGGGTTCCCGGGACCACTTGAAAGGCTTGGGCTATAGCACACGAAAATATGAGAATCGAGCGGAATTCTAGTTTTTTGGCCGGAAATCATAATAAGTGAGGAACGATCATGGCGGGGTAGTGACTATTGTTCCTTAGGTCGTATTTAATGGCCCGAAAAAATTTTAGGCAATCCGAGTCTAGGGGTCCTGGCCCACTCGGAAGGCGTGGGCTATAGCACACGAAAATATGGGAATCACGTGGAATTCAAGTTTTTTGGCAGAAAAATGCAAAAAATGAGGAACGATCATGGCGGGGTGGTTACTATGCTTTCTTTGGTCGTATTTGATGGCCCGGAAAAATTTTAGGCAATCGGGGTCCGAGGGTCCCGGGACCACTTTGAAGGCGTGGGCTATAACACACAAAAATATGGGAATCGAGTGGAATTCTAGTTCTTTGGCCGAAAAACGCAAAAAATGAGGAATGATCATGGCAGGGCAGTGACGATGGTTCCTTAGATCGTATTTGATGGCCTGAAAAAATTTTAGGCAATCGGGGTCTGGGGTTCCCGGGACCACTTGAAATGTGTGGGCTGCACACGAAAATATTGACATCGGGCGGAATTCTAGTTTTTTGGCCGAAAATCATAATAGGTGAGGAACGATCAAGGCGGGGTGGTGACTATGGTTACTTAGTTCGTATTTAAAGGCCCGGAAAACTTTTAGGCGATCCAAGTCCGGGGGGCCTGGCCCACTCGGAAGGCGTGGGCTATAGCACACGAAAATAGGGAAATCATGCGGAATTCATGTTTTTTGGCCGAAAAACGTAAAAAATGAGGAACGGTCATGTCAGGGCGGTGACTATGGTTCTTTAGGTCGTATTTGATGGCCCAGAAAAATTTTAGGCGATCCGAGTCCGGGTGGCCCGGCCCACTTGGAAGGCGTGGGCTATAGCACACGAAAATATGGGAATCATGCGGAATTCTAGTTTTCTGTAGTAAAATACAAAACATGAGGAACGATCATGGCGAGGAGGTGACTCTGGTTCCTTAGGTCCTATTTGATGGGCCGGAATATTTTTAGGCGATCGGGGTCCGGGAGTCCCGAGTCCACTTGGAAGGCGTGGGCTATAACACACAAAAATATGGGAATCAGACGGAGTTCTAGTTTTTTCCACATTTGATCTCTAATAACTTTATTAGTACTAGCATAAATGAAAGAAAAAAGCCAAGTAAGTCTAATAGGGAGTACCTCAATAGTAGCATGTATTTTATGGTTTCTACAGATAAAGTTGTGAACGACGACCTTTGCATGATCCCAGAGAATGACCATACCACCAGCCTAACCTTCTGTTGGAAGCTCAATCATCTCAGAAAACCCAAATTCATTAAGTAGAGAAACATGATTTTGCATTCTTGTTTCAAAGAGAGTAACCACGTATGGCCTATGTAAGTCCATAAGCTCCCTAAAGTTCCTCCTAAAGTCGTCTTTATTCCTACCCCTTATGTTCCAAATGATGAATTTTGTTGCACTATTCATGTTAACATTTTAGGTGTGTGGGTAACCATTCTTCATTATCCTCTTGGGAGCAGTAGGGTTTCTCCTTAGTGAGGGAACTAGGACCATTGCCTTGCTGCCCACAGTTGGATCCTGTAGAGGGCAGATGTCCATTGCACATTTGTAGAGAGTTTGTGGACATGCAAGAATATGCCTCTTCTCTTGCATCTCCCCAAAAAGACTTTTACCTCGTCTAGGTTTGACAATTCTACCACTGATTCTCCCACTAAGTTGATTTGCTCGTTCATTTCTTCTTCCGCCTAGTTGCCTACGTTTAGTTCCACTGGGACACTGAGGTCCATGGTTTCCATGTGCCCTGCCATGTTGGGGTTCTAAGCGTGTATCTGGGGAGGTGGCATCTCTTATTGCATCAGGATGGGATTCACTGCACTCATCACCTCTGAGGGGGAGAGGGGAGAATGGTAGCTCTAGACCTAGGCTTTGAGGTAGTATAAGGGTGGGGTTGAAGTGAAGTGGTAGGTTTCATTATGTTCTCATTTATTGCACCAGGTTTGGATTCATTGATGGGGCAAGAGGATGTAGAATGTTGTTTACCTATACATGATTCATGTAGTTGTTCATCGCTAGGTGTAATCCCTCGGACACTAGTTGGGCAAGGTATTATGAGTTTTGGATTAGTATCACACTCTCTTGGCCATTTATTGTGGCATTAAACATGAGATCCCTCCCCATTAGACCTAACTATATCCAATATAGTGGGTGGTGGTCTTGTGGCATGGGTGATTGGACATAGATGAATAGAGGGTTTTGTAGTTGTTGTGGAAGTGGTGGAAGGTTCTGGCATGTTCAGGGGTCGATGTTGATGGAGTATTTGGATGAGACGATATCTCCTCCGATTTATTACTGATATTCAAAAAAATGAAGAAAGGTCATGGCGAGGCGGTGACTATGGTTCCTTAGGTCGTATTTGATGGCCCGAAAAAGTTTTAGGCGATCCGGCTCCGTGGGCAGGAGCTCCGGGGGCCCTGCCCATTGGGAAGGCGTGGGCTATTATAGCACATGAAAATATGGGAATCGTGCGGAATTCTAGTGTTTTGGCCGAAAAATGAAAAAAATGAGGAATGATCATGGCGGGGAGGTGACTATGGTTTCTTAGGTCTTATTTGATGGCCCGAAAAAAATTTAGGTGATCCGAGTCCGGGGGGCCCGGCCCACTAGTAAGACGTGGCTATAGCACACGAAAATATGGGAATCGAGCGGAATTCTAGTTTTTTGGCCGCAAAATGCAAAAGATGAGGAACTATCATTGCGGGGCGGTGACTATGGTTCCTTAGGTTGTATTTAATGGCCCGGAAAAATTTTAGACGTTCCGAGTCAGGGGGGCCCGTCCCACTCGGAAGGTGTGGGATCACATGAAAATATGGGAATTAGGCAGAATTCTAGTTTTTTCGCTGGAAAATGCAAACAACTAGGAACGTTCATGGAGGGGCGGTGACTGTGGTTACTTAGGTCTTATTTGATGGTCCGAAAAAATTTTAGGCGATCGGGGTCCGGGGGTCCCTACCCATTGGGAAGGCGTGGGCAATTATAGCACACGAAAATATGGAAATCGGGCGGAATTCTAGTTTTTGGCCGAAAAATGCAAAAAAAGAGGAACGATCATGGCGAGGTGGTGACTATGGTTCCTTAGTTCCTATTTGATGGCCCGAAAATTTTTTAGGCGATCCGAGTCCGGGGGGCTCGGCCCACTCGGAAGGCGTGGGTAATAGCACACAAAAATTTGGTAATCGGGCGGAATTCTAGTTTTTTGGCCGAAAAACGCAAAAAATGAGGAACGATCATGGCGGGGCAGTGACTATGGTTCCTTAGGTCGTATTTGATGGGCCGGAAAATTTTTAGGCGATCGGGGTCCGGGAGTACCGGGTCCACTTAGAAGGCGTGGGCTATAACACATGAAAATATGGGAATCGGGCGGAGTTCTTGTTTTTTGGCCGTAAAATGCAAAAAATGAGGAAAGGTCATGGCGGGGCAGTGACTATGGTTCCTTAGGTTGTATTTGATGGCCCGGAAAAATTTTAGGCGATCCGGCTCCCGGGGGCCCTACCCATTGGGAAGGCATGGGCTATTATAGCACATGAAAATATGGGAATTGTACGGAATTCTAGTTTTTTGCCGAAAAATGAAAAAAATGAGGAACGATTATGGCGGGGAGGTGACTATTGTTCCTTAGGTCTTATTCGATGGCCCAAAAAAAATTTAGGTGATCCGAGTCCGGGGGCCCGGCCCACTCGGAAGGCATGGGCTATAGCACACGAAAATATGGGAATCGGGCGAAATTCTAGTTTTTTGGCCGAAAAACGGAAAATATGAGGAACGATCAGGGCGGGGCGGTGACTATAGATTCTTAGGCCATATTTGATGGCCTTGAAAAATTTTAGGTGATCGGGGTCCGGGGGTCCTGGGACCAATTTGAAGGCGTGGGCTATAGCACACGAAAATATGGGAATCCAGCAGAATTCTAATTTTTTGGCCGAAAAATATAAAAAGTGAGGAACCATCATGGCGAGGCGGTGACTATGGTTCCTTAGGTTGTATTTAATGGCCCGGAAAAATTTTAGACGTTCCGAGTCAGGGGGCCCCGGCCCACTCGGAAGGTGTGGGCTATAATATCACACGAAAATATGGAAATCGGGCGGAATTCTAATTTTTTCGCTGGAAAACTCAAACAACAAGGAACGTTCATAGCGGGGCAGTGACTATGGTTCCTTAGGTCGTATTTGATGGTCCAGAAAAATTTTAGGCGATCGATGTCCGGGGGTCCCTACCCATTGTTAAGGCGTGGGCAATTATATCACACGAAAATATGGGAATCGGGCGGAATTCTAGTGTTTTCGCTGAAAAATGCAAACAACTAGGATCGTTTATGGCGGGGTGGTGACTACAGTTCCTTAGTTTGTATTTGATGGTCCGAAAAAATTTTAGGCGATCGGGGTCCGGGGGTCCCGGGGCCACTCGGAAGGCGTGAGCTATAGCACACGAAAATATCGGAATCGGGCAAAATTCTAGTCTTTTGGCCAGAAATAGCAATAAGTGAGGAACGATCATGGTGGGACGGTTACTATGGTTCCTTAGGTCGTATTTGATGGCCCGGAAAAATTTTAGGCGAACGGGGTCCGGGGGTCTCGAGACCACTTTGAAGGCGTGGGCTATAGCACACAAAAATATGGGAATCGGGCGGAATTCTAGTTTTTTGGCCGAAAAATGCAAAAATTGAGGAACGATCATGGCGAGGCGGTGACTATGGTTCCTTAGGTCCTATTTGATGGCCCGAAAAAGTTATAGGCAATCCGAGTCCGGGGGGCTCGGCCCACTCGTAAGGCGTGGGCAATAGCACACAAAAATATGGTAATTGGGCGTAATTCTTGTTTTTTTGCCGAAAAATGCAAAAAATGAGGAACGATCATGGCAGTATGGTGACTATGGTTCCTCAGGTCGTATTTGATGGCCCAGAAAAATTTTAGGCGATCGGGGTTCGGGGTTCGGGGTTCCCGGGACCACTCGGAAGGCGTGGGCTATAGCACACGAAAATATGGGAATCGCGCGGAATTCTAGTTTTTTGGCCGAAAAATGCAAAAAACTAGGAACGATCATGGCGGGGCGGTTACTATGGTTCCTTAGGTCGTATTTGATGGCCCGAAAAATTTTTAGGCGATTGGGGTCTGGGGGTCTCGGGACCACTTGGAAGGCGTGGGCTATAGCACACAAAAATATGGGAATCGGGCGGAATTCTAGTTTTTTGGACGAAAAATGCAAAAAGTGAGGAACGATCATGGCGGGGTGGTGACTATGGTTCCTTAGGTCGTATTTAATGGCCCAAATTTTTTTTAGATGTTCCGAGTTAGGGGGGCCCGGCCCACTCGGAAGGTGTGGTCTATATTACTCGAAAATATGGGAATCGGGCGGAATTCTAGTTTTTTTGCTGGAAAATGCAAACAACTAGGAACGTTCATGGCGGGGCGGTGACTATGGTTCCTTCGGTCATATTTGATGGTCTGGAAAAATTTTGGGCGATCGGGGTCCGGGGGTCCCTATCCATTGGGAAGTCATGGGCAATTATAGCAAACAAAATTATGGGAATCGGGCAGAATTCTAGTGTTTTCGCTGAAAAACGCAAAGAACTAGGAACGTTCATGGCGGGGCAGTGACTACTGTTCCTTAGGTCGTATTTGATGGTCCGAAAAATTTTTAGGCGATCGGGGTCCGGGGGTCTCGGGACCACTTGGAAGGCATGGGCTATAGCACACATAAATATGGGAATCGGGCGGAATTCTAGTTTTTTGGCCGAAAAATGCAAAAAGTGAGGAACGATCATGGCGGGGTGGTGACTATGGTTCCTTAGGTCGTATTTAATGGCCCAAATTTTTTTTAGATGTTCTGAGTTAGGGGGCCCGGCCCACTCGGAAGGTGTGGTCTATATTACTCGAAAATATGGGAATCGGGCGGAATTCTAGTTTTTTCGCTGGAAAATGCAAACAACTAGGAACGTTCATGGCGGGGCGGTGATTATGATTCCTTAGGTCGTATTTGATGGTCCGAAAAATTTTTAGGCGATCGGGGTCCGGGGGTCCCTACCCATTGGGAAGGCATGGGCAATTATAACACACGAAATTATGGGAATCGGGCGGAATTCTAGTGTTTTCGCTGAAAACCGCAAAGAACTAGGAACATTCATGGCGGGGCGGTGACTACCGTTCCTTAGGTCGTATTTGATGGTCCGAAAATTTTTTAGGCGATTGGGGTCCGGGGGTCCCGGGACCACTCAAAAGGCGTGGGCTATTGCACAAGAAAATATGGGAATCGGGTGGAATTCTAGTTTTTTGGCTGGAAATCGCAATAAGTGAGGAACGATCATGGCTGGGCGGTGACTATGGTTCCTTAGGTCGTATTTGATGGCCCGAAAAAATTTTAGGCGATAGGGGTCTGGGGGTACCGGGACCACTTTGAAGGCATGGGCTATAGCACACGAAAATATGGAAATCGGGTGGAATTCTAATTTTTTGGCCGAAAAATGCAAAATGTGAGGAACGATCATGGCGGTGCAGTGACTATAGTTCCTTAGCTTGTATTTAATGGTCCGGAAAAATTTTATACGTTCCGAGTCATGGGGGCCCGGCCCACTCGGAAAGTGTGGGCTATATCACACGAAAATATGGGAATCGGGCGAAATTCTTGTTTTTTGGCCGGGAATCGCATTAATTGAGGAACGATCATGGCGGGGCGGTTACTATGGTTCCTTAGGTCATATTTGATGGCCAGGAAAAATTTTAGGCGATCAGGGTCCGGGGGTCCCGGGACCACTTGGAAGGCGTGGGCTATATAGCACACAAAAATATGGAAATCGGGCGGAATTCTAGTTTTTTGGCCGAAAAATGCAAAAATTTAGGAACGATCATGGTGAGGCGGTGATTATTGTTCCTTAGGTCCTATTTGATGGCCCGAACAAATTTTAGGATATCCGAGTCCGGGGGACTCGGCCCACTCGGAAGGCGTGGGCAATTGCACACAAAAATATGGTAATCGGGCGTATTTCTAGTTTTTTTGCCGAAAAACGCAAAAAATGAGGAACGATCATGGCAGGGTGGTGACTATGGTTTCTAAGGTCATATTTTATGGCCCGGAAATTTTTTAGGCGATCGGGGTCTTGGTGTCCCGGGACCACTTTGAAGGCGTGGGCTATAGCACACGAAAATATGGGAATCGAGCGAAATTCTGATATTTTGGCCGAAAAATGCAAAACATGAGGAACGATCATGGAGGGGCGGTTACTATGGTTCCATAGGTCATATTCGATGCCCCAGAAAAATTTTTAGGCGATCGGGGTTCGGGGGTCCCGGGACCACTTGTAAGGCATGGGCTATTGCACACAAAAATATGAGAATCGGGCGGAATTCTAGTTTTTTGGCCGAAAAATGCAAAAAATGAGGAACAATCATGGCGAGGCAGTGACTATGGTTCCTTAGGTCCTATTTGATTGCCAGAAAAAATTTAAGAGGATTCGAGTCCGAGGGGCCCAGCCCACTCGGAAGGCATGGGCAATAGCACACAAAAATATGGTAATCGGGCGGAATTCTAGTTTTTTGGCCGAAAAACGCAAAAAATGAGGAACGATCATGGCGGGGCAGTGACTATGGTTCCTTAGGTCGTATTTGATGGCCCGGAAAATTTTAGGCGATCGGGGTCCGGGGTTCCCGGGACCACATGGAAGGCGTGGTTATAGCACACACAAATATGGGAATCGGGCAGAATTCTAGTTTTTTGGCTGAAAAATGCAAAAAATGAGAAATCATGGCGGAAAGGTGACTATGGTTCCTTAGGTCTTATTTGATGGCTCAAACAATTTTTAGGTGATCCGAGTCCGGGGGGCCGGCCCACTTGGAAGGCGTGGGCCACATGAAAATATGGGAATCGGGCGGAATTCTAGGTTTTTGGCCGAAAAATACAAAACATGAGGAACGATCATGGCAGGCGGTAACTATTGTTCCTTAGGTCGGCTATCGGGGTCCGGGGATCTGGGACCACTCGGAAGGCGTGGGCTATAGCACACTAAAATATGGGAATCGCGCGAAATTCTAGTTTTTTAGCCGAAAAACGCAAAAAATGAGGAACGATCATGGCGGGGCAGTGACTATGGTTCCTTAGATCGTATTTGATGGCCCGGAAAAATTTTAGGCGATCCAGGTCCGGGGTTCCCGGGACCACTTGGAAGGCGTGGGCTATAACACACGAAAATATGGGAAGCGAGCGGAATTCTAGATTTTTGGCCGAAAAATACAAAAAATGAGGAACGATCATGGTGGGGTGGTGACTATGGTTCCTTAGGTCGTATTTGATGGCCCGGAAAAATTTTAGGCGATCCAAGTCCGGGAAGCCCGGCCCACTCGGAAGGTGCGGGCAATAGCACACGAAAATATGGGAATCACGCGAAATTCTAGTTTTTTGGCCGAAAAAAGCAAAAAATGAGGAACAATCATGGAGGGGAAGTTACTATGGTTCCTTGGGTTGTATTTGATGGCCCGGAAAAATTTTAGGCGATCGGGGTCCGGGGGTCCCGGGACCACTTGGAAGGCGTGGGCTATAACACACGAAAATATGGGAATCGGGCGGAATTCTAGTTTTTTTGGCCGAAAAATGCACAAAGTGAGGAGCGATCATGGCAGGGCGGTGAATATGGTTCCTTAGGTCGTATTTGATGTCCCGGAAAAATTTTAGGCGATCGAGCTCCGGGGTTCCCCGGACCACTTGGAAGGCGTACACACGAAAATATGGGAATCGGGCGGAATTCTAGTTTTTTGGCCGCAAAACGCAAAAAATGAGGAACGATCATGGCAGGGAGTTTACTATGGTTCCTTGGGTCGTATTTGATGGCCCTGAAAACTTTTGGCGATCCGAGTGCGGGGGCCTAGCCCACTCGGAAGGCGTGGGCTATAGCACACGAAAATATGGGAATCACGCGGAATTCTAGTTTTTTGGCCGAAAAACGCAAATAATGTGGAACGGTCATGGCGGGGCGGTTACTATGGTTCCTTCGGTCGTATTTGATGGCCCGGAAAATTTTTAGGCGATTGGGGTGCGGGGGTCCCGGGACTACTTGGAAGGCGTGGGCTATAACACACGAAAATATGGGAATCGGGCGGAATTCTTGTTTTTGGCCGCAAAATGCAAAAAATGAGGAACGATCATGGTAAGGCGGTGACTTTGGTTCCTTAGGTCGTATTTGATGGCCCGGAAAATTTGTAGGCGATCCGAGTCCAGGAGGCCTGGCCCACTCCGAAGGCAAGGGCAATAACACACGAAAAAATGGGAATCGGGCGGAATTCTAGTTTTTTGGCCGTAAAATGCAAAAAATGAGGACCGATCATGGCGGGGCGGTGACTATGGTTCCTTAGGTCATATTTGATGGCCCGGAAAAATTTTAGGCGATCGGGGTCTGGGGGTCCCGGGAACACTTTGAAGGCATGGGCTATAGCATACAAAAATGTGGGAATCGGGCGGAATTCTAGTTTTTTTTTCGTAAAACGCAAATAAATGAGGAACGGTCATGTTAGGGCTGTGACTATGGTTCTTTAGGTCATATTTGATGGCCCGGAAAAATTTTAGGCCATCCGAGTCCGTTGAGCCCGGCCCACTTGAAAGGTGTGGGCTAAAGCACACGAAAATATGGGAATCAGGCTGAATTCTAGTTCTTTTGTAGTAAAATGCAAAAAATGAGGAACGATCATGGCGACGTGGTGACTCTGGTTCCTTAGGTCGTATTTGATTGCCCGGAAAAAATTAGGCGATCCGGCTCCGGGGGGCCCTACCCATTGGGATGGCGTGGGCTATTATAGCACACGAAAATATGGGAATCGGGCAGAATTCTTATTTTTTGGCCGAAAAATGCAAAAAATGAGGAACGATCATGTCGGGGAGGTTATTATGGTTCCTTAGGTCTTATTTGATGGCCAAAAAAATTTAGGTGGTCCTAGTTCAGGTGGCCCAGCCCACTCAGAAGGCGTGTGCTATAGCACACGAAAATATGGGAATCAGGCGGAATTCTAGTTTTTTTGCCGAAAAACGCAAAATATGAGGAACGATCATGGCAGGGTGGTGACTATGGTTTCTAAGGTCATATTTTATGGCCCGAAAATTTTTTAGACGATCGGGGTCTTGGTGTCCCGGGACCACTTTGAAGGCGTGGGCTATAGCACACGAAAATATGGGAATCGAGCGAAATTCTGATATTTTGGCCGAAAAATGCAAAACATGAGGAACGATCATGCCGGGGTAGTGACTATGGTTCTTTAGGTCGTATTTAATGACCCGGATAAATTTTATACGTTCCGAGTCGGAGGGGGGCCACTCGGAAGGTGTGGGCTATAGCACACGAAAATATGGGAATCAGGCAAAATTCTAGTTGTTTGGCCGAAAAACGCAAAAAATGAGGAACGATTATGGAAGGGAGGTTACTATGGTTCCTTAGGTCATATTTGACGGCCCATAAATATTTTAGGCGATCGGGGTCCGGGGGGCCTGGGACCACTCGGAAGGCGTGGGCTATAGCACACGAAAATATGTGAATCGCGCGGAATTCTAGTTTTTTGGCCGAAAAATGCAAAACATGAGGAACAATCATGGTGGGGCAGTGACTATGGTTCCTTAGGTCGTATTTGATGGCCTGAAAAAATTTGAGGCGATCCTAGTCCGGGGTTCCCGGGACCACTCGGAAGGCGTGGGTATAGCACACGAAAATATGGGAATCGGGCGGAATTCTAGTTTTTTGGCCGTAAAATGCAAAAAATGAGGACCGATCATGGCGGGGCGGTGACTATGGTTCCTTAGGTCGTATGTGATGGCTCGGAAAAATTTTAGGCGATCGGGGTCTGAGGGTCCTGGGACCACTTGGAAGGCGTGGGCTATAGCATACAAAAATCTGGGAATCGGGCAGAATTCTAGGTTTTTTGCTGTTAAACGCAAAAAAAAAGAGGAACGGTCATGTCAGGGCGGTGACTATGGTTCTTTAGGTTGTATTTGATGGCCCGGAATTATTTTAGGCGATCCGAGTCTGGGTGGCCCGGCCCACTTGGAAGGCGTGGGCTATAACATATGAAAATATAGGAATCATGCGGAATTCTAGTTTTTTGTAGTAAAATGCAAAAAATAAGGAACGATCATATTGAGGCGGTGACTATGGTTCCTTAGATCGTATTTGATGGCTGGAAAAATTTTAGGCGATCGGGGTCCGGGGGTCCCGGGACCACTTAAAAGGCGTGGGCTATTGCACACGAAAATATGGGAATCAGGCGGAATTCTAGTTTTTTGGCCGAAAAACTCAATAAGTGAGGAACGATAATGGCGAGGCGGTGACTATGGTTCCTTAGGTCTTATTTAATCGCCCGAAAATTTTTTAGGCAATCTGAGTCCGTGGGGCCCGGCCCACTCGGAAGGCGTGGGCTATAGCACACGAAAATATGGCAATCTCGCGGAATTCTAGTTTTTTGGTCGAAAAACGCAAAACATGAGGAACGATCATGGCGGGGCGGTTAATATGGTTCCTTGGGTTGTATTTGATAGACCGGAAAAATTTTAGGCGATCGGGGTCCGGGGGTCCCAGGACCACTTGGAAGGCGTAACACACGAAAATATGGGAATTAGGCGAAATTCTAGTTTTTTCGCCGAAAAATGCAAAACATGAGGAACGATCATGGTGGGGCGGTGACTATGGTTCCTTAGGTCGTATTTGATGGCCCGGAAAAATTTTAGGCGATCGGGGTCTGGGGGTCCCGGGACCACTTGGAAGGCGTGGGCTATAGCATACAAAAATATGGGAATCGGGCGGAATTCTAGGTTTTTTGCCTTAAAACCCATAAAAATGAGGAACTTTCATGTCAGGGCGGTGACTATGGTTCTTTAGGTCGTATTTGATGGCCCGGAAAAATTTTAGGCGATCCGAGTCCGGGTGGCCCGGCCCACTTGGAAGGCGTGGGCTATAGCTAACGAAAATATGAGAATCATGCAGAATTCTAGTTTTTTGTAGTAAAATGGAAAAAATGAGGAACGATCATGGTGGGGCAGTGACTCTGGTTGCTTAGGTCGTATTTGATGGGCCGGAAAAATTTTAGGCGATCGGGGTCCGGCGTTTTCGGGACCACTCGGAAGGCGTGGGTATAGCACATAAAATATGGGAATCGGGGGGAATTCTAGTTTTTTGGCTGAAAAATGCAAAAAATAAGGAACGATCATGGCGAGGTGGTGACTATGGTTCCTTAGTTCCTATTTGATGGCCCGAAAATTTTTTAGGCGATCCGAGTCCGGGGGGCTCGGCCCACTCGGAAGGCGTGGGTAATAGCACACAAAAATTTGGTAATCGGGCGGAATTCTAGTTATTTTGGCCGAAAAATGCAAAAAATGAGGAACGATCATGGCGGGGCAGTGACTATGGTTCCTTAGGTCGTATTTGATGGGCCGGAAAAATTTTAGGCGATCGGGGTCCTGGAGTCCCGGGTCCACTTAGAAGGCGTGGGCTATAACACATGAAAATATGGGAATCGGGCGGAGTTCTTGTTTTTTGGCCGTAAAATGCAAAAAATGAGGAAAGGTCATGGCGGGGCAGTGACTATGGTTCCTTAGGTTGTATTTGATGGCCCGGAAAAATTTTAGGCGATCCGGCTCCCGGGGGCCCTTCCCATTGGGAAGGCATGGGCTATTATAGCACATGAAAATATGGGAATTGTACGGAATTCTAGTTTTTTGCCGAAAAATGAAAAAAATGAGGAACGATCATGGCGGGGAGGTGACTATGGTTCCTTAGGTCTTATTCGATGGCCCAAAAAAAATTTAGGTGATCCGAGTCCGGGGGCCCGGCCCACTCGGAAGGCATGGGCTATAGCACACGAAAATATGGGAATCGGGCGAAATTCTAGTTTTTTGGCCGAAAAACGCAAAATATGAGGAACGATCAGGGCGGGGCGGTGACTATAGATTCTCAGGTCATATTTGATGGCCTTGAAAAATTTTAGGCGATCGGGGTCCGGGGGTCCGGGGACCAATTTGAAGGCGTGGGCTATAGCACACGAAAATATGGGAATCCGGCGGAATTCTAATTTTTTGGCCGAAAAATATAAAAAGTGAGGAACCATCATGGCGAGGCGGTGACTATGGTTCCTTAGGTTGTATTTAATGGCTCGGAAAAATTTTAGACGTTCCGAGTCAGGGGGCCCCGGCCCACTCGGAAGGTATGGGCTATAATATCACACGAAAATATGGAAATCGGGCGGAATTCTAGTTTTTTCGCTGGAAAACGCAAACAACAAGGAACGTTCATAGCGGGGCAGTGACTATGGTTCCTTAGGTCGTATTTGATGGTCCGGAAAAAATTTTAGGCGATCGATGTCCGGGGGTCCCTACCCATTGTTAAGGCGTGGGCAATAATATCACACGAAAATATGGGAATCGGGCGGAATTCTAGTGTTTTCGCTGAAAAATGCAAACAACTAGGATCGTTTATGGCAGGGTGGTGACTACAGTTCCTTAGGTTGTATTTGATGGTCCGAAAAAATTTTAGGCGATCGGGGTCCGGGGGTCCCGGGGCCACTCGGAAGGCGTGGGCTATAGCACACGAAAATATCGGAATCGGGCGGAATTCTAGTTTTTTGGCCAGAAATCGCAATAAATGAGGAACGATCATGGCGGGACGGTTACTATGGTTCCTTAGGTCGTATTTGATGGCCCGGAAAAATTTTAGGCGAACGGGGTCCGGGGGTCTCGAGACCACTTTGAAGGCGTGGGCTATAGCACACAAAAATATGGGAATCGGGCGGAATTCTAGTTTTTTGGCCGAAAAATGCAAAAATTGAGGAACGATCATGGCGAGGTGGTGACTATGGTTCCTTAGGTCCTATTTGATGGCCCGAAAAAGTTATAGGCAATCCGAGTCCGGGGGGCTCGGCCCACTCGTAAGGCATGGGCAATAGCACACAAAAATATGGTAATCGGGCGTAATTCTTGTTTTTTTGCCGAAAAATGCAAAAAATGAGGAACGATCATGGCAGGATGGTGACTATGGTTCCTCAGGTCGTATTTGATCGCCCGGAAAAATTTTAGTCGATCGGGGTTCGGGGTTCCCGGTACCACTCGGAAGGCGTGGGCTATAGCACACGAAAATATGGGAATCACGCGGAATTCTAGTTTTTTGGCCGAAAAATGCAAAAAACTATCAACGATCATGGCGGGGCGGTTACTATGGTTCCTTAGGTCGTATTTGATGGCCCGAAAAAATTTTAGGCGATCGGGGTCCGGGGGTCTCGGGACCACTTGGAAGGCGTGGGCTATAGCACACAAAAATCTGGGAATCGGGCGGAATTCTAGTTTTTTGGCCGAAAAATGCAAAAAGTGAGGAACGATCATGGCGGGGTGGTGACTATGGTTCCTTAGGTCGTATTTAATGGCCCAAAAATTTTTTAGATGTTCCGAGTTAGGGGGGTCCGGCCCACTCGGAAGGTGTGGTCTATATTACTCGAAAATATGGGAATCGGGCGGAATTCTAGTTTTTTTGCTGGAAAATGCAAACAACTAGGAACGTTCATGGCGGGGCGGTGACTATGGTTCCTTCGGTCGTATTTGATGGTCTGGAAAAATTTTGGGCGATCGGGGTCCGGGGGTCCCTACCCATTGGGAAGGCATGGGCAATTATAGCACACGGAATTATGGGAATCGGGCGAAATTCTAGTGTTTTCGCTGAAAAACGCAAAGAACTAGGAACGTTCATGGCGGGGCACTGACTACCATTCCTTAGGTCGTATTTGATGGTGCGAAAAATTTTTAGGCGATCGGGGTCCGGGGGTCTCGGGACCACTTGGAAGGCGTGGGCTATAGCACACAAAAATATGGGAATCGGGCGGAATTCTAGTTTTTTGGCCGAAAAATGCAAAAAGTGAGGAACGATCATGGCGGGGTGGTGACTATGGTTCTTAGGTCGTATTTAATGGCCCAAAAATTTTTTAGATGTTCCGAGTTAGGGGGGCCCGGCCCACTCGGAAGGTGTGGTCTATATTACTCGAAAATATAGGAATCGGGCGGAATTCTAGTTTTTTCGCTGGAAAATGCAAACAACTAGGAACGTTCATGGCGGGGCGGTGACTATGGTTCCTTAGGTCGTATTTGATGGTCCAAAAAAATTTTAGGCGATCGGGGTCCGGGAGTCCCTACCCATTGGGAAGGCATGGGCAATTATAACACACGAAATTATGGGAATCGGGCGGAATTCTAGTGTTTTCGCTGAAAAACGCAAAGAACTAGGAACGTTCATGGCGGGGCGGTGACTACCGTTCCTTAGGTCGTATTTGATGGTCGGAAAAATTTTTAGGCAATTGGGGTCCGGGAGTCCCGGGACCACTCAAAAGGCGTGGGCTATTGCACAAGAAAATATGGGAATCGGGTGGAATTCTAGTTTTTTGGCTGGAAATCGCAATAAGTGAGGAACGATCATGGCTGGGCGGTGACTATGGTTCCTTAGGTCGTATTTGATGGCCCGGAAAAATTTTAGGCGATAGGGGTCCGGGGGTACCGGGACCACTTTGAAGGCATGGGCTATAGCACACGAAAATATGGAAATCGGGTGGAATTCTAATTTTTTGGCCGAAAAATGCAAAATGTGAGGAACGATCATGGCGGTGCGGTGACTATAGTTCCTTAGCTTGTATTTAATGGTCCGGAAAATTTTTATACGTTCCGAGTCATGGGGGCCCGGCCCACTCGGAAGGTGTGGGCTATATCACACGAAAATATGAGAATCGGGCGGAATTCTTGTTTTTTGGCCGGAAATTGCATTAATTGAGGAACGATCATGGCGGGGCGGTTACTATGGTTCCTTAGGTCGTATTTGATGGCCAGGAAAAATTTTAGGCGATCAGGGTCCGGGGGTCCCGGGACCACTTGGAAGGCGTGGGCTATATAGCACACAAAAATATGAAAATCGGGCGGAATTCTAGTTTTTTGGCCGAAAAATGCAAAAATTGAGGAACGATCATGGTAAGGCGGTGACTATGGTTCCTTAGGTCCTATTTGATGGCCCGAACAAATTTTAGGATATCCGAGTCCGGGGGACTCGGCCCACTCGGAAGGCGTGGGCAATAGCACACAAAAATATGGTAATCGGGCGTATTTCTAGTTTTTTTGCCGAAAAATGCAAAAAATGAGGAACGATCATGGCGGGGCGGTGACTCTGCTTCCTTAGGTCATATTTGATGGTCCGGAAAAATTTTAGGCGATCGGGGTCTGGGGTTCCCGGGACCACTCGGAAGGCGTGGGCTATAGCACACGAAAATATGGGAATCGCGCGGAATTCTAGTTTTTTGGCCGAAAAATGCAAAGAACTAGGAACGATCATGGCAGGGCGGTGATATGGTTCCTTAGGTCGTATTTGATGGTCCGGAAAAAGTTTAGGCGATAGGGGTCCGGGGGTACCGGGACCACTCGGAAGGCGTGGGCTATAGCACACGAAAATATGGGAATCGCGCGAAATTCTAGTTGTTTGGCCGAAAAATGCAAAATATGAGGAACGATCATGGAGGGGCGGTTACTCTGGTTCCTTAGGTCATATTCGATGCCCCAGAAAAATTTTTAGGCGATCGGGGTCCGGGGGTCCCGGGACCACTTGTAAGGCGTGGGCGATAGCACACAAAAATATGGGAATCGGGCGGAATTCTAGTTTTTTGGCCGAAAAATGCAAAAAATGAGGAACAATCATGGCGAGGCGGTGACTATGGTTCCTTAGGTCCTATTTGATGGCCAGAAAAAATTTAAGAGGATTCGAGTCCGAGGGGCCCAGCCCACTCGGAAGGCATGGGAAATAGCACACAAAAATATGGTAATCGGGCGGAATTCTAGTTTTTTGGCCGAAAAACGCAAAAAATGAGGAACGATCATGGCGGGGCAGTGACTATGGTTCCTTAGGTCGTATTTGATGGCCCGGAAAATTTTAGGCGATCAGGGTCCGGGGTTCCCGGGACCACATGGAAGGCGTGGTTATAGCACACGCAAATATGGGAATCGGGCGGAATTCTAGTTTTTTGGCTGAAAAATGCAAAAAATGAGAAACAATCATGGCGGAAAGGTGTCTATGGTTCCTTAGGTCTTATTTGATGGCTCAAAAAAATTTTAGGTGATCCGAGTCTGGGGGGCCGGCCCACTTGGAAGGCGTGGGCCACACGAAAATATGGGAATCGGGCGGAATTCTAGGTTTTTGGCCGAAAAATGCAAAACATGAGGAACGATCATGGCGGGCGGTAACTATTGTTCCTTAGGTCGGCTATCGGGGTCCGGGGGTCTGGGACCACTCGGAAGGCGTGGGCTATAGCACACGAAAATATGGGAATCGCGCGAAATTCTAGTTTTTTGGCCGAAAAACGCAAAAAATGAGGAACGATCATGGCGGGGCAGTGACTATGGTTCCTTAGATCGTATTTGATGGCCCGGAAAAATTTTAGGCGATCGAGGTCCGGGGTTCCCGGGACCACTTGGAAGGCGTGGGCTATAACACCCGAAAATATGGGAATCGAGCGGAATTCTAGAATTTTGGCCGAAAAATACAAAAAATGAGGAACGATCATGGCGGGGCGGTGACTATGGTTCCTTAGGTCGTATTTGATGGCCCGGAAAAATTTTAGGCGATCCGAGTCCGGGAAGCCCGGCCCACTCGGAAGGCGCGGGCAATAGCACACGAAAATATGGGAATCACGCAAAATTCTAGTTTTTTGGCCGAAAAAAGCAAAAAATGAGGAACAATCATGGAGGGGCAGTTACTATGGTTCCTTGGGTTGTATTTGATGGCCCGGAAAAATTTTAGGCGATCGGGGTCCGGGGGTCCCGGGACCACTTGGAAGGCGTGGGCTATAACACACAAAAATATGGGAATCGGGCGGAATTCTAGTTTTTTTGGCCGAAAAATGCACAAAGTGAGGAGCGATCATGGCAGGGCGGTGACTATGGTTCCTTAGGTCGTATTTGATGTCCCGGAAAAATTTTAGGCGATCGAGCTCCGGGGTTCCCCGGACCACTTGGAAGGCGTACACACGAAAATATGGGAATCGGGCGGAATTCTAGTTTTTTGGCCGCAAAACGCAAAAAATGAGAAACGATCATGGCGGGGAGGTTACTATGGTTCCTTGGGTCATATTTGATGGCCCTGAAAACTTTTGGCGATCCGAGTCCGGGGGCCTAGCCCACTCGGAAGGCGTGGGCTATAGCACACGAAAGTATGGGAATCACGCGGAATTCTAGTTTTTTGGCCGAAAAATGCAAATAATGTGGAACGATCATGGCGGGGTGGTTACTATGGTTCCTTCGGTCATATTTGATGGCCTGGAAAATTTTTAGGCGATTGGGGTGCGGGGGTCCTGGGACTACTTGGAAGGCTTGGGCTATAACACACGAAAATATGGGAATCGGGCGGAATTCTTGTTTTTGGCCGCAAAATGCAAAAAATGAGGAACGATCATGGTGAGGCGGTGACTTTGGTTCCTTAGGTCGTATTTGATGGCCCGGAAAATTTTTAGGCGATCCGAGTCCAGGAGGCCCGGCCCACTCGGAAGGCATGGGCAATAACACACGAAAAAATGGGAATCGGGCGGAATTCTAGTTTTTTGGCCGTAAAATGCAAAAAATGAGGACCGATCATGGCGGGGCGGTGACTATGGTTCCTTAGGTCATATTTGATGGCCCGGAAAAATTTTAGGCGATCAGGGTCTGGGGGTCCCGGGAACACTTTGAAGGCATGGGCTATAGCATACAAAAATGTGGGAATCGGGCGGAATTCTAGTTTTTTTGTCGTAAAACGCAAATAAATGAGGAACGGTCATGTCAGGGCTGTGACTATGGTTCTTTAGGTCATATTTGATGGCCCGAAAAATTTTTAGGCCATCCGAGTCCGTTGAGCCTGGCCCACTTGGAAGGTGTGGGCTAAAGCACACGAAAATATGGGAATCAGGCTGAATTCTAGTTCTTTTGTAGTAAAATGCAAAAAATGAGGAACGATCATGGCGACGCGGTGACTTTGGTTCCTTAGGTCGTATTTGATGGCCCGGAAAAAATTAGGCGATCCGGCTCCGGGGGGCCCTACCCATTGGGATAGCGTGGGCTATTATAGCACACGAAAATATGGGAATCGGGCAGAATTCTTATTTTTTGGCCGAAAAATGCAAAAAATGAGGAACGATCATGGCGGGGAGGTTACTATGGTTCCTTAGGTATTATTTGATGGCCAAAGAAATTTAGGTGATCCTAGTTCAGGTGGCCCAGCCCACTCAGAAGGCGTGTGCTATAGCACACGAAAATATGGGAATCAGGCGGAATTCTAGTTTTTTTGCCGAAAAACGCAAAATATGAGGAACGATCATGGCAGGGCGGTGACTATGGTTTCTAAGGTCATATTTTATGGCCCGGAAAATTTTTAGGCGATCGGGGTCTAGGGGTCCCGGGACCACTTTGAAGGCGTGGGCTATAGCACACGAAAATATGGGAATCGAGCGAAATTCTAATATTTTGGCCGAAAAATGCAAAACATGAGGAACGATCATGCCGGGGTGGTGACTATGGTTCTTTAGGTCGTATTTAATGACCCGGATAAATTTTATTCGTTCCGAGTCGGAGGTGGGCCACTCAGAAGGTGTGGGCTATAGCACACGAAAATATGGGAATCAGGCGGAATTCTAGTTGTTTGGCCAAAAAACGCAAAAAATGAGGAACGATTATGGAAGGGCGGTTACTTTGGTTCCTTAGGTCGTATTTGATGGCCCATAAATATTTTAGGCGATCGGGGTCCGGGGGGCCTGGGACCACTCGGAAGGCGTGGGGTATAGCACACGAAAATATGGGAATCGCACGGAATTCTAGTTTTTTGGCCGAAAAATGCAAAACATGAGGAACGATCATGGCGGGGCAGTGACTATGGTTCCTTAGGTCATATTTGATGGCCTAAAAAATTTTTAGGCGATCCTAGTCCGGGGTTCCCGGGACCACTCGGAAGGCGTGGGTATAGCTCACGAAAATATGGGAATCGGGCGGAATTCTAGTTTTTTGGCCGTAAAATGCAAAAAATGAGGACCGATCATGGCGGAGCGGTGACTATGGTTCCTTAGGTCGTATTTGATGGCTCGGAAAAATTTTAGGCGATCGGGGTCTGAGGGTCCCGGGACCACTTGGAAGGCGTGGGCTATAGCATACAAAAATCTGGGAATCGGGCAGAATTCTAGGTTTTTTGCTGTTAAACGCAAAAAAAGAGGAACGGTCATGTAGGGCGGTGACTATGGTTCTTTAGGTTGTATTTGATGGCCCGGAATTATTTTAGGCGATCCGAGTCTGGGTGGCCCGGCCCACTTGGAAGGCGTGGGCTATAACATATGAAAATATAGGATTCATGCGGAATTCTAGTTTTTTGTAGTAAAATGCAAAAAATAAGGAACGATTATATTGAGGCGGTGACTATGGTTCCTTAGATCGTATTTGATGGCCGGAAAAATTTTAGGCGATCGGGGTCCGGGGGTCCCGGGACCACTTAAAAGGCGTGGGCTATTGCACACGAAAATATGGGAATCAGGCGGAATTCTAGTTTTTTGGCCGAAAAACTCAACAAGTGAGGAACGATAATGGCGAGGCGGTGACTATGGTTCCTTAGGTCTTATTTAATCGCCCGGAAAAATTTTAGGCAATCTGAGTCCGTAGGGCCCGGCCCACTCGGAAGGCGTGGGCTATAGCACACGAAAATATGGCAATCTCGCGGAATTCTAGTTTTTTGGTCGAAAAACACAAAACATGAGGAACGATCATGGCGGGGCGGTTAATATGGTTCTTTGGGTTGTATTTGATAGCCCGAAAAAATTTTAGGCGATCGGGGTCCGGGGGTCCCAGGACCACTTGGAAGGCGTAACACACGAAAATATGGGAATCAGGCGAAATTCTAGTTTTTTCGCCGAAAAATGCAAAACATGAGGAACGATCATGGCGGGGCGGTGACTATGGTCCCTTAGGTCGTATTTGATGGCCCGGAAAAATTTAAGGCGATCGGGGTCTGGGGGTCCCGGGACCACTTGGAAGGCGTGGGCTATAGCATACAAAAATATGGGAATCGGGCGGAATTCTAGGTTTTTTGACTTAAAACCCAAAAAAATGAGGAACGGTCATGTCAGGGCGTTGACTATGGTTCTTTAGGTCGTATTTGATGGCCCGGAAAAATTTTAGGCGATCCGAGTCCGGGTGGCCCGGCCCACTTGGAAGGCGTGGGCTATAGCTAAGGAAAATATGAGAATCATGCGGAATTCTAGTTTTTTGTAGTAAAATGGAAAAAATGAGGAACGATCATGGTGGGGCAGTGACTCTGGTTACTTAGGTCGTATTTGATGGGCCGGAAAAATTTTAGGCGATCGGGGTCCGGCATTTCCGGGACCACTCGGAAGGCGTGGGTATAGCACATAAAATATGGGAATCGGGCGAAATTCTAGTTTTTTGGCCGAAAAATGCAAAAAATGAGGAACGATCATGGCGAGGTGGTGACTATGGTTCCTTAGTTCCTATTTGATGGTCCGAAAATTTTTTAGGCGATCCGAGTCCGGGGGGCTCGGCCCACTCGGAAGGCGTGGGTAATAGCACACAAAAATTTGGTAATCGGGCGGAATTCTAGTTTTTTTGGCCGAAAAATGCAAAAAATGAGGAACGATCATGGCGGGGCAGTGACTATGATTCCTTAGGTCGTATTTGATGGGCCGGAAAAATTTTAGGCGATCGGGGTCCGGGAGTCCCGGGTCCACTTAGAAGGCGTGGGCTATAACACATGAAAATATGGGAATCGGGCGGAGTTCTTGTTTTTTGGCCGTAAAATGCAAAAAATGAGGAAAGGTCATGGCGGGGCAGTGACTATGGTTCCTTAGGTTGTATTTGATGGCCCGGAAAAATTTTAGGCGATCCGGCTCCCGGGGGCCCTACCCATTGGGAAGGCATGGGCTATTATAGCACATGAAAATATGGGAATTGTACGGAATTCTAGTTTTTTGTCGAAAAATGAAAAAAATGAGGAACGATCATGGCGGGGAGGTGACTATGGTTCCTTAGGTCTTATTCGATGGCCCAAAAAAAATTTAGGTGATCCGAGTACGGGGGGCCCGGCCCACTCGGAAGGCATGGGCTATAGCACACGAAAATATGGGAATCGGGCGAAATTCTAGTTTTTTGGCCGTAAAACGCAAAATATGAGGAACGATCAGGGCGGGGCTGTGACTATAGATTCTTAGGTCATATTTGATGGCCTTGAAAAATTTTAGGCGATCGGGGTCCGGGGGTCCTGGGACCAATTTGAAGGCGTGGGCTATAGCACACGAAAATATGGGAATCCGGCGGAATTCTAATTTTTTGGCCGAAAAATATAAAAAGTGAGGAACCATCATGGCGAGGCGGTGACTATGGTTCCTTAGGTTGTATTTAATGGCCCGAAAAAATTTTAGACATTCCGAGTCAGGGGGCCTCGGCCCACTCGGAAGGTGTGGGCTATAATATCACACGAAAATATGGAAATCGGGCGGAATTCTAGTTTTTTCGCTGGAAAATGCAAACAACAAGGAACGTTCATAGCGGGGCAATGACTATGGTTCCTTAGGTCATATTTGATGGTCCAAAAAAATTTTAGGCGATCGATGTCCGGGGGTCCCTACCCATTGTTAAGGCATGGGCAATTATATCACACGAAAATATGGGAATCGGGCGGAATTCTAGTGTTTTCGCTGAAAAATGCAAACAACTAGGATCGTTTATGGCGGGGTGGTGACTACAGTTCCTTAGGTTGTATTTGATGGTCCGAAAATATTTTAGGCGATCGGGGTCCGGGGGTCCCGGGGCCACTCGGAAGGCGTGGGCTATAGCACACGAAAATATCGGAATCGGGAGGAATTCTAGTTTTTTGGCCAGAAATCACAATAAGTGAGGAACGATCATGGCGGGACGGTTACTATGGTTCCTTAGGTCGTATTTGATGGCCCGGAAAAATTTTAGGCGAACGGGGTCCCGGGGTTTCGAGACCACTTTGAAGGCGTGGGCTATAGCACACAAAAATATGGGAATCGGGCGGAATTCTAGTTTTTTGGTCGAAAAATGCAAAAATTGAGGAACGATCATGGCGAAGCGGTGACTATGGTTCCTTAGGTCCTATTTGATGTCCCAAAAAAGTTATAGGCAATCCGAGTCCGGGGGCTCGGCCCACTCGTAAGGCGTGGGCAATAGCACACAAAAATATGGTAATCGGGCGTAATTCTTGTTTTTTTGCCGAAAAATGCAAAAAATGAGGAACGATCATGGCAGGATGGTGACTATGGTTCCTCAGGTCGTATTTGATGGCCCGGAAAAATTTTAGGCGATCGGGGTTCGGGGTTCCCGGGACCACTCGGAAGGCGTGGGCTATAGCACACGAAAATATGGGAATCACGCGGAATTCTAGTTTTTTGGCCGAAAAATGCAAAAAACTAGGAACGATCATGGCGGGGCGGTTACTATGGTTCCTTAGGTCATATTTGATGGCCCGAAAAAATTTTAGGCGATCGGGGTCCGGGGGTCTCGGGACCACTTGGAAGGCGTGGGCTATAGCACACAAAAATATGGGAATCGGGCGGAATTCTAGTTTTTTGGCCGAAAAATGCAAAAAGTGAGGAACGATCATGGCGGGGTGGTGACTATGGTTCCTTAGGTCGTATTTAATGGCCCAAATTTTTTTTAGATGTTCCGAGTTAGGGGGGTCCGGCCCACTCGGAAGGTGTGGTCTATATTACTCGAAAATATGGGAATCGGGCGGAATTCTGGTTTTTTCGCTGGAAAATGCAAACAACTAGGAACGTTCATGGCGGGGCGGTGACTATGGTTCCTTAGGTCGTATTTGATGGTCCGAAAAAATTTTAGGCGATCGGGGTCCGGGAGTCCCTACCCATTGGGAAGGCATGGGCAATTATAACACACGAAATTATGGGAATCGGGTGGAATTCTAGTGTTTTCGCTGAAAAATGCAAAGAACTAGGAACGTTCATGGCAGGGCGGTGACTACCGTTCCTTAGATCGTATTTGATGGTCCGAAAATTTTTTAGGCGATTGGGGTCCGGGGGTCCCGGGACCACTCAAAAGGCGTGGGCTATTGCACAAGAAAATATGGGAATCGGGTGGAATTCTAGTTTTTTGGCTGGAAATCGCAATAAGTGAGGAACGATCATGGCTGGGCGGTGACTATGGTTCCTTAGGTCGTATTTGATGGCCCGGAAAAATTTTAGGCGATAGGGGTCCGGGGGTACCGGGACCACTTTGAAGGCATGGGCTATAGCACACGAAAATATGGGAATCGGGTGGAATTCTAATTTTTTGGCCAAAAATGCAAAATGTGAGGAACGATCATGGCGGTGCGGTGACTATAGTTCCTTAGCTTGTATTTAATGGTCCGGAAAAATTTTATACGTTCCGAGTCATGGGGGCCCGGCCCACTCGGAAGGTGTGGGCTATATCACACGAAAATATGGGAATCGGGCGGAATTCTTGTTTTTGGCCGGAAATCGCATTAATTGAGGAACGATCATGGCGGGGCGGATACTATGGTTCCTTAGGTCGTATTTGATAGCCAGGAAAAATTTTAGGCGATCAGGGTCCGGGGGTCCCGGGACCACTTGGAAGGCGTGGGCTATATAGCACACAAAAATATGGAAATCGGGCGGAATTCTAGTTTTTTGGCCGAAAAATGCAAAAATTGAGGAACGATCATGGTGAGGCGGTGACTATGGTTCCTTAGGTCCTATTTGATGGCCCGAACAAATTTTAGGATATCCGAGTCCGGGGGACTCGGCCCACTCGGAAGGCGTGGGCAATAGCACACAAAAATATGGTAATCGGGCGTATTTCTAGTTTTTTTGCCGAAAAACGCAAAAAATGAGGAACGATCATGGCGGGGCGGTGACTCTGCTTCCTTAGGTCATATTTGATGGTCCGGAAAAATTTTAGGTGATCGGGGTCTGGGGTTCCCGGCACCACTCGGAAGGCGTGGGCTATAGCACACGAAAATATGGGAATCGCGCGGAATTCTAGTTTTTTGGCCGAAAAATGCAAAGAACTAGGAACGATCATGGCGGGGCAGTGACTATGGTTCCTTAGGTCGTATTTGATGGTCCGGAAAAAGTTTAGGCGATAGGGGTCCGGGGGTACCGGGACCACTCGGAAGGCGTGGGCTATAGCACACGAAAATATGGGAATCGCGCGAAATTCTAGTTGTTTGGCCGAAAAATGCAAAAAATGAGGAACGATCATGGAGGGGCGGTTACTATGGTTCCTTAGGTCATATTCGATGCCCCAGAAAACATTTTAGGCGATCGGGGTCCGGGGGTCCCGGGACCACTTGTAAGGCGTGGGCTATAGCACACAAAAATATGGGAATCGGGCGGAATTCTAGTTTTTTGGCCGAAAAATGCAAAAAATGATTAACAATCATGGCGAGGCGGTGACTATGGTTCCTTAGGTCCTATTTGATGGCCAGAAAAAATTTAAGAGGATTCGAGTCCGAGGGGCCCAGCCCACTCGGAAGGCATGGGCAATAGCACACAAAAATATGGTAATCGGGCGGAATTCTAGTTTTTTGGCCGAAAAACGCAAAAAATGAGGAACGATCATGGCAGGGCAGTGACTATGGTTCCTTAGGTCGTATTTAATGGCCCGAAAAATTTTAGGCGATCGGGGTCCGGGGTTCCCGGGACCACATGGAAGGCGTGGTTATAGCACACGCAAATATGGGAATCGGGCGGAATTCTAGTTTTTTGGCTGAAAAATACAAAAAATGAGAAACGATCATGGCGGAAAGGTGACTATGGTTCCTTAGGTCTTATTTGATGGCTAAAAAATTTTTTAGGTGATCCGAGTCCGGGGGGCCGGCCCACTTGGAAGGCGTGGGCCACACGAAAATATGGGAATCGGGCGGAATTCTAGGTTTTTGGCCGAAAAATGCAAAACATGAGGAACGATCATGGCGGGCGGTAACTATTGTTCCTTAGGTCGGCTATCGGGGTCCGGGGGTCTAGGACCACTCGGAAGGCGTGCGCTATAGCACATGAAAATATGGGAATCGCGCGAAATTCTAGTCTTTTGGCCGAAAAATGCAAAAAATGAGGAACGATCATGGCGGGGCAGTGACTATGGTTCCTTAGATCGTATTTGATGGCCCGGAAAAATTTTAGGCGATCGAGGTCCGGGGTTCCCGGGACCACTTGGAAGGCGTGGGTTATAACACACGAAAATATGGGAATCGAGCGGAATTCTAGATTTTTGGCCGAAAAATACAAAAAATGAGGAACGATCATGGCGGGGCGGTGACTATGGTTCCTTAGGTCGTATTTGATGGCCCGAAAAAATTGTAGGCGATCCGAGTCCGGGAAGCCCGTCCCACTTGGAAGGCGCGGGCAATAGCACACGAAAATATGGGAATCACGCAAAATTCTAGTTTTTTGGCCGAAAAAAGCAAAAAATGAGGAACAATCATGGAGGGGCAGTTACTATGGTTCCTTGGGTTGTATTTGATGGCCCGGAAAAATTTTAGGCGATCGGGGTCCGGGGGTCCCGGGACCACTTGGAAGGCGTGGGCTATAACACACGAAAATATGGGAATCGGGCGGAATTCTAGTTTTTTTGGCCGAAAAATGCACAAAGTGAGGAGCGATCATGGCAGGGCGGTGACTATGGTTCCTTAGGTCGTATTTGATGTCCCGGAAAAATTTTAGGCGATCGAGCTCCGGGGTTCCCCGGACCACTTGGAAGGCGTACACACGAAAATATGGGAATCGGGCGGAATTCTAGTTTTTTGGCCGCAAAACGCAAAAAATGAGGAACGATCATGGCGGGGAGGGTACTATGGTTCCTTGGGTCATATTTGATGGCCCTGAAAACTTTTGGCGATCCGAGTCCGGGGGCCCAGCCCACTCGGAAGGCGTGGGCTATAGCACACGAAAATATGGGAATCACGCGGAATTCTAGTTTTTTGGCCGAAAAACGCAAATAATGTGGAACGATCATGGCGGGGCGGTTACTATGGTTCCTTCGGTCGTATTTGATGGCCCGGAAAATTATTAGGTGATTGGGGTGCGGGGGTCCTGGGACTACTTGGAAGGCGTGGGCTATAACACACGAAAATATGGGAATCGGGCGGAATTCTTGTTTTTGGCCGCAAAATGCAAAAAATGAGGAACGATCATGGCGAGGCGGTGACTTTGGTTCCTTAGGTCGTATTTGATGGCCCGGAAAATTTTTAGGCGATCCGAGTCCAGGAGGCCCGGCCCACTCGGAAGGCATGGGCAATAACATACGAAAAAACGGGAATCGGGCGGAATTCTAGTTTTTTGGCCGTAAAATGCAAAAAATGAGGACCGATCATGGCAGGGCGGTGACTATGGTTCCTTAGGTCATATTTGATGGCCCGGAAAAATTTTACGCGATCGGGGTCTGGGGGTCCCGGGAACACTTTGAAGGCATGGGCTATAGCATACAAAAATGTGGGAATCGGGCGGAATTCTAGTTTTTTGTCGTAAAATGCAAATAAATGAGGAACGGTCATGTAAGGGCTGTGACTATGGTTCTTTAGGTCATATTTGATGGCCCGAAAAATTTTTAGGCCATCCGAGTCCGTTGAGCCCGGCCCACTTGGAAGGTGTGGGCTAAAGCACACGAAAATATGGGAATCAGGCTGAATTCTAGTTCTTTTGTAGTAAAATGCAAAAAATGAGGAACGATCATGGCGACGCGGTGACTCTGGTTCCTTAGGTCGTATTTGATGGCCCGGAAAAAATTAGGCGATCCGGCTCCGGGGGGCCCTACCCATTGGGATGGCGTGGGCTATTATAGCACACGAAAATATGGGAATCGGGCAGAATTCTTATTTTTTGGCCGAAAAATGAAAAAAATGAGGAATGATCATGGCGGGGAGGTTACAATAGTTCCTTAGGTCTTATTTGATGGCCAAAAAAATTTAGGTGATCCTAGTTCAGGTGGCCCAGCCCACTTAGAAGGCGTGTGCTATAGCACACGAAAATATGGGAATCAGGCGGAATTCTAGTTGTTTTGCCGAAAAATGCAAAATATGAGGAACGATCATGGCAGGGCGGTGACTATGGTTTCTAAGGTCATATTTTATGGCCCGGAAAATTTTTAGGCGATCGGGGTCTAGGGGTCCCGGGACCACTTTGAAGGCGTGGGCTATAGCACACGAAAATATGGGAATCGAGCAAAATTCTAATATTTTGGCCGAAAAATGCAAAACATGAGGAACGATCATGCCGGGGTGGTGACTATGGTTCTTTAGGTCGTATTTAATGACCCGGATAAATTTTATACGTTCCGAGTCGGAGGGGGGCCACTCGGAAGGTGTGGGCTATAGCACACGAAAATATGGGAATCAGGCGGAATTCTAGTTGTTTGGCCGAAAAACGCAAAAAATGAGGAACGATTATGGAAGGGCGGTTACTATGGTTCCTTAGGTCGTATTTGATGGCCCATAAATATTTTAGGCGATCGGGGTCCGGGGGGCCTGGGACCACTCGGAAGGCGTGGGCTATAGCACACGAAAATATGGGAATCGCACGGAATTCTAGTTTTTTGGCCGAAAAATGCAAAACATGAGGAACGATCAAGGCGGGGCAGTGACTATGGTTCCTTAGGTCGTATTTGATGGCCTGAAAAAATTTTAGGCGATCCTAGTCCGGTGTTCCCGGGACCACTCGGAAGGCGTGGGTATAGCACACGAAAATATGGGAATCGGGCGGAATTCTAGTTTTTTGGCCGTAAAATGCAAAAAATGAGGATCGATCATGGCGGGGCGGTGACTATGGTTTCTTAGGTCGTATTTGATGGCTCAGAAAAATTTTAGGCGATCGGGGTCTGAGGGTCCCGGGACCACTTGGAAGGCGTGGGCTATAGCATACAAAAATCTGGGAATCGGGCAGAATTCTAGGTTTTTTGCTGTTAAACGCAAAAAAAGAGGAACGGTCATGTCAGGGCGGTGACTATGGTTCTTTAGGTTGTATTTGATGGCCCGGAATTATTTTAGGCGATCCGAGTCTGGGTGGCCCGGCCCACTTGGAAGGCGTGGGCTATAACATATGAAAATATCGGAATCATGCGGAATTCTAGTTTTTTGTAGTAAAATGCAAAAAATAAGGAACGATCATATTGAGGCGGTGACTATGGTTCCTTAGATCATATTTGATGGCCGGAAAAATTTTAGGCGATCGGGGTCCGGGGGTCCCGGGACCACTTAAAAGGCGTGGGCTATTGCACACGAAAATATGAGAATCAGGCGGAATTCTAGTTTTTTGGCCGAAAAACTCAATAAGTGAGGAACGATAATGGCGAGGCGGTGACTATGGTTCCTTAGGTCTTATTTAATCGCCCGGAAAAATTTTAGGCAATCTGAGTCCGTGGGGCCCGGCCCACTCGAAAGGCGTGGGATATAGCACACGAAAATATGGCAATCTCGCGGAATTCTAGTTTTTTGGTCGAAAAACGCAAAACATGAGGAACGATCATGGCAGGGCGGTTAATATGGTTCCTTGGGTTGTATTTGATAGCCCGAAAAATTTTTAGGCAATCGGGGTCCGGGGGTCCCAGGACCACTTGGAAGGCGTAACACACGAAAATATGGGAATCAGGCGAAATTCTAGTTTTTTCGCCGAAAAATGCAAAACATGAGGAACGATCATGGCAGGGCAGTGACTATGGTTCCTTAGGTCGTATTTAATGGCCCGAAAAATTTTAGGCGATCGGGGTCCGGGGTTCCCGGGACCACATGGAAGGCGTTGTTATAGCACACGCAAATATGGGAATCGGGCGGAATTCTAGTTTTTTGGCTGAAAAATACAAAAAATGAGAAACGATCATGGCGGAAAGGTGACTATGGTTCCTTAGGTCTTATTTGATGGCTAAAAAATTTTTTAGGTGATCCGAGTCCGGGGGGCCGGCCCACTTGGAAGGCGTGGGCCACACGAAAATATGGGAATCGGGCGGAATTCTAGATTTTTGGCCGAAAAATGCAAAACATGAGGAACGATCATGGCGGGCGGTAACTATTGTTCCTTAGGTCGGCTATCGGGGTCCGGGGGTCTAGGACCACTCGGAAGGCGTGCGCTATAGCACATGAAAATATGAGAATCGCGCGAAATTCTAGTCTTTTGGCCGAAAGATGCAAAAAATGAGGAACGATCATGGCGGGGCAGTGACTATGGTTCCTTAGATCGTATTTGATGGCCCGGAAAAATTTTAGGCGATCGAGGTCCGGGGTTCCCGGGACCACTTGGAAGGCGTGGGTTATAACACACGAAAATATGGGAATCGAGCGGAATTCTAGATTTTTGGCCGAAAAATACAAAAAATGAGGAACGATCATGGCGGGGCGGTGACTATTGTTCCTTAGGTCGTATTTGATGGCCCGAAAAAATTTTAGGCGATCCGAGTCCGGGAAGCCCGTCCCACTTGGAAGGCGCGGGCAATAGCACACGAAAATATGGGAATCACGCGAAATTCTAGTTTTTTGGCCGAAAAAAGCAAAAAATGAGGAACAATCATGGAGGGGCAGTTACTATGGTTCCTTGGGTTGTATTTGATGGCCCGGAAAAATTTTAGGCGATCGGGGTCCGGGGGTCCCGGGACCACTTGGAAGGCGTGGGCTATAACACACGAAAATATGGGAATCGGGCGGAATTCTAGTTTTTTTGGCCGGAAAATGCACAAAGTGAGGAGCGATCATGGCAGGGCGGTGACTATGGTTCCTTAGGTCGTATTTGATGTCCCGGAAAAATTTTAGGCGATCGAGCTCCGGGGTTCCCCGGACCACTTGGAAGGCGTACACACGAAAACATGGGAATCGGGCGGAATTTTAGTTTTTTGGCCGCAAAACGCAAAAAATGAGGAACGATCATGGCGGGGAGGTTACTATGGTTCCTTGGGTCATATTTGATGGCCCTGAAAACTTTTGGCGATCCGAGTCCGGGGGCCCAACCCACTCGGAAGGCGTGGGCTATAGCACACGAAAATATGGGAATCACGCGGAATTCTAGTTTTTTGGCCGAAAAACGCAAATAATGTGGAACGATCATGGCGGGGCGGTTACTATGGTTCCTTCGGTCGTATTTGATGGCCCGGAAAATTATTAGGTGATTGGGGTGCGGGGGTCCTGGGACTACTTGGAAGGCGTGGGCTATAACACACGAAAATATGGGAATCGGGCGGAATTCTTGTTTTTGGCCTCAAAATGCAAAAAATGAGGAACGATCATGGCGAGGCGGTGACTTTGGTTCCTTAGGTCGTATTTGATGGCCCGGAAAATTTTTAGGCGATCCGAGTCCAGGAGGCCCGGCCCACTCGGAAGGCATGGGCAATAACATACGAAAAAATGGGAATCGGGCGGAATTCTAGTTTTTTGGCCGTAAAATGCAAAAAATGAGGACCGATCATGGCGGGGCGGTGACTATGGTTCCTTAGGTCATATTTGATGGCCCGGAAAAATTTTACGCGATCGGGGTCTGGGGGTCCCGGGAACACTTTGAAGGCATGGGCTATAGCATACAAAAATGTGGGAATCGGGCGGAATTCTAGTTTTTTTGTCGTAAAATGCAAATAAATGAGGAACGGTCATGTAAGGGCTGTGACTATGGTTCTTTAGGTCATATTTGATGGCCCGAAAAATTTTTAGGCCATCCGAGTCCGTTGAGCCCGGCCCACTTGGAAGGTGTGGGCTAAAGCACACGAAATATGGGAATCAGGCTGAATTCTAGTTCTTTTGTAGTAAAATGCAAAAAATGAGGAACGATCATGGCGACGCGGTGACTCTGGTTCCTTAGGTCGTATTTGATGGCCCGGAAAAAATTAGGCGATCCGGCTCCGGGGGGCCCTACCCATTGGGATGGCATGGGCTATTATAGCACACGAAAATATGGGAATCGGGCAGAATTCTTATTTTTTGGCCGAAAAATGCAAAAAATGAGGAATGATCATGGCGGGGAGGTTACAATAGTTCCTTAGGTCTTATTTGATGGCCAAAAAAATTTAGGTGATCCTAGTTCAGGTGGCCCAGCCCACTTAGAAGGCGTGTGCTATAGCACACGAAAATATGGGAATCAGGCGGAATTCTAGTTGTTTTGCCGAAAAACGCAAAATATGAGGAACGATCATGGCAGGGCGGTGACTATGGTTTCTAAGGTCATATTTTATGGCCCGGAAAATTTTTAGGCGATCGGGGTCTAGGGGTCCCGGGACCACTTTGAAGGCGTGGGCTATAGCACACGAAAATATGGGAATCGAGCAAAATTCTAATATTTTGGCCGAAAAATGCAAAACATGAGGAACGATCATGCCGGGGTGGTGACTATGGTTCTTTAGGTCGTATTTAATGACCCGGATAAATTTTATACGTTCCGAGTCGGAGGGGGGCCACTCGGAAGGTGTGGGCTATAGCACACGAAAATATGGGAATCAGGCGGAATTCTAGTTGTTTGGCCGAAAAACGCAAAAAATGAGGAACGATTATGGAAGGGCGGTTACTATGGTTCCTTAGGTCGTATTTGATGGCCCATAAATATTTTAGGCGATCGGGGTCCGGGGGGCCTGGGACCACTCGGAAGGCGTGGGCTATAGCACACGAAAATATGGGAATCGCACGGAATTCTAGTTTTTTGGCCGAAAAATGCAAAACATGAGGAACGATCAAGGCGGGGCAGTGACTATGGTTCCTTAGGTCGTATTTGATGGCCTGAAAAAATTTTAGGCGATCCTAGTCCGGTGTTCCCGGGACCACTCGGAAGGCGTGGGTATAGCACACGAAAATATGGGAATCGGGCGGAATTCTAGTTTTTTGGCCGTAAAATGCAAAAAATGAGGATCGATCATGGCGGGGCGGTGACTATGGTTTCTTAGGTCGTATTTGATGGCTCGGAAAAATTTTAGGCGATCGGGGTCTGAGGGTCCCGGGACCACTTGGAAGGCGTGGGCTATAGCATACAAAAATCTGGGAATCGGGCAGAATTCTAGGTTTTTTGCTGTTAAACGCAAAAAAAGAGGAACGGTCATGTCAGGGCGGTGACTATGGTTCTTTAGGTTGTATTTGATGGCCCGGAATTATTTTAGGCGATCCGAGTCTGGGTGGCCCGGCCCACTTGGAAGGCGTGGGCTATAACATATGAAAATATCGGAATCATGCGGAATTCTAGTTTTTTGTAGTAAAATGCAAAAAATAAGGAACGATCATATTGAGGCGGTGACTATGGTTCCTTAGATCATATTTGATGGCCGGAAAAATTTTAGGCGATCGGGGTCCGGGGGTCCCGGGACCACTTAAAAGGCGTGGGCTATTGCACACGAAAATATGAGAATCATGCGGAATTCTAGTTTTTTGGCCGAAAAACTCAATAAGTGAGGAACGATAATGGCGAGGCGGTGACTATGGTTCCTTAGGTCTTATTTAATCGCCCGGAAATATTTTAGGCAATCTGAGTCCGTGGGGCCCGGCCCACTCGAAAGGCGTGGGCTATAGCACACGAAAATATGGCAATCTCGCGGAATTCTAGTTTTTTGGTCGAAAAACGCAAAACATGAGGAACGATCATGGCAGGGCGGTTAACATGGTTCCTTGGGTTGTATTTGATAGCCCGGAAAATTTTTAGGCAATCGGGGTCCGGGGGTCCCAGGACCACTTGGAAGGCGTAACACACGAAAATATGGGAATCAGGCGAAATTCTAGTTTTTTCGCCGAAAAATGCAAAACATGAGGAACGATCATGGCGGGGCGGTGACTATGGTTCCTTAGGTCGTATTTGATGGCCCGGAAAAATTTTAGGCGATCGGGGTCTGGGGGTCCCGGGACCACTTGGAAGGCGTGGGCTATAGCATACAAAAATATGGGAATCGGGCGGAATTCTAGGTTTTTTGCCTTAAAACCCAAAAAAATGAGGAACGGTCATGTCAGGGCGGTGACTATGGTTCTTTATGTCGTATTTGATGGCCCGGAAAAATTTTAGGCGATCCGAGTCCGGGTGGCCCGGCCCACTTGGAAGGCGTGGGCTATAGCTAACGAAAATATGAGAATCATGCAGAATTCTAGTCTTTTGTAGTAAAATGGAAAAAATGAGGAACGATCATGGTGGGGCAGTGACTCTGGTTGCTTAGGTCGTATTTGATGGGCCGGAAAAATTTTAGGCGATCGGGGTCCGGCGTTTCCGGGACCACTCGGAAGGCATGGGTATAGCACATAAAATATGGGAATCGGGCGGAATTCTAGTTTTTTGGCCGTAAAATGCAAAAAATGAGAACCGATCATGGCAGGGCGGTGACTATGGTTCCTTAGGTCGTATTTGATGGCGCGGAAAAATTTTAGGCGATCGGGGTCTGGGGGCCCCGGGACCACTTGGAAGGCGTGGGCTATAGCATACAAAAATATGGGAATCGGGCGGAATTCTAGGATTTTTGCCGTAAAACGCAAAAACATAAGGAACGGTCATGTCAAGGTGGTGAGTATGGTTCTTTAGATCATATTTGATGGCCCGAAAAAATTTTAGGCGATCCGAGTCCGGGTGGCCCGGCCCACTTGGAAGGCGTGGGCTAGCACATGAAAATATGGGAATCATGCAAAATTATAGTTTTTTGTAGTAAAATTCGAAAAATGAGGAACGATCATGGCGGGGCGGTGACTATGGTTCCTTAGGTCGTATTTGATGGCCCGAAAAAATTTTCGGCGATCGAGGTCCGGGGAGCCTGGGGCAACTCGGAAGGGGTGGGCTATAGCACACGAAAATATGGGAATCATGCGGAATTCTAGTTTTTTGTAGTAAAATGGAAAAAATGGGGAACGATCATGGCGGGGCAGTGACTCTGGTTTCTTAGGTCGTATTTGATGGGCCGGAAAAATTTTACGCGATCGGGTTCCGGGGTTTCCGGGACCACTCGGAAGGCGTGGGTATAGCACATAAAATATGAGAATCGGGCGGAATTCTAGTTTTTTGGCCGTAAAATGCAAAAAATGAGAACCGATCATGGCAGGGCGGTGACTATGGTTCCTTAGGTCGTATTTGATGGCCCGGAAAAATTTTAGGCGATCGGGGTCTGGGGGTCCCGAGACCACTTGGAAGGCGTGGGCTATAGCATACAAAAATATGGGAATCGGGCGGAATTCTAGGATTTTTGCCGTAAAACGCAAAAACATAAGGAACGGTCATGTCAGGGCGGTGAGTATGGTTCTTTAGGTCGTATTTGATGGCCCGGAAAAATTTTAGGCGATCCGAGTCCAGGTGGCCCGACCCACTTGGAAGGCGTGGGCTATAGCACACGAAAATATGGGAATCATGCGGAATTCTAGTTTTTTGTAGTAAAATGTGAAAAATGAGAAACGATCAGGGCGGGGCAGTTACTATGGTTCCTTAGGTCGTATTTGATGGCCCTAAAAAAATTTCGGCGATCGGGGTCCGGGGGGCCTGGGACAACTCGGAATGGGTGGGCTATAGCACACGAAAATATGAGAATCGCGCGGAATTCTTGTTTTTTGTAATAAAATGGAAAAAATGAGGAACGATCATGGCGGGGTAGTGACTCTGGTTGCTTAGGTCGTATTTGATGGGCCGAAAAAATTTTCGGCGATCGGGGTCCGGGATTCCCGGGATCACTCGGAAGGCGTGGGTATAGCACAAAAAATATGGGAATCGGGCGGAATTCTAGTTTTTTTGCCGTAAAATGCCAAAAATGAGAACCGATCATGGCGGGGTGGTGACTATGGTTCCTTAGGTCGTATTTGATGGCCCGAAAAAATTTTAGGCAATCGGGGTCTGGGGGTCCCGGGACCACTTGGAAGGCGTGGGCTATAGCATACAAAAATATGGGAATCGGGCGGAATTCTAGGTTTTTTGCCGTAAAACGCAAAAACATAAGGAACGGTCATGTCAGGGTGGTGAGTATGGTTCTTTAGGTCGTATTTGATGGCCCAGAAAAATTTTAGGTGATCCGAGTCCGGGTGGCCCGACCCACTTGGAAGGCGTGGGCTATAGCACACGAAAATATAGGAATCATGCGGAATTCTAGTTTTTTGTAGTAAAATGCGAAAAATGAGGAACGATCAGGGCGGGGCAGTTACTATGGTTCCTTAGGTCGTATTTGATGGCCCTAAAAAATTTTCGGCGACCGGGGCCTGGGACAACTCGGAATGGGTGGGCTATAGCACACGAAAATATGGGAATCGCGCGGAATTCTTGTTTTTTGGCAGAAAAATGCAAAACATGAGGAAAAATCATGGTGGGGCAGTGACTACGGTGCCTTAGGTCGTATTTGATGGCCCGGAAAAATTCTAGGCGATCGGGATCCGGGGTTCCCGGGACCACATGGAAGGTGTGGGTATAACACACGAAAATATGGGAATCGGGCAGAATTCTAGTTTTTTGGCCGAAAAATGCAAAATATAAGGAACGATCATGGCGGGGAGGTGACTATATTTCCTTAGGTCTTATTTGATGGCCCGAAAATTTTTTAGGTGTTTCGAGTCCGGGGGGCCCAGCCCACTCGGAAGGCGTGGGCTATAGCACATGAAAATATGGGAATCGGGCAGAATTCTAGGTTTTTTGCCGAAAAATGCAAAACATGAGGAACGATCATGGTGGGGCGGTGACTATGGTTCCTTAGGTCGTATTAAATGGCCCGGAAAAATTTTAGGCGATCGTGGTCCGGAGTTCCCGGGACCACTTGGAAGGCGTGGGTATAGCACACGAAAATATGGGAATAGGGCAGAATTCTAGTTTTTTGCCCGAAAAATGCAAAACATGAGGAACGATCATGGCGGGAAGGTGACTATGGTTCCTTAGGTCTTATTTGATAGCCCAAAATTTTTTTAGGTGATCCGAGTCCAGGGGGCCCGGCCCACTCGAAAGGCGTGGGCTATAGCACACGAAAATATGGGAATCAGGCAGAATTCTAGGTTTTTTGCCGAAAAATGCAAAAGATGAGGAACGATGATGGCGGGGCGGTGACTATGGTTCCTTAGGTCGTATTTGATGGCCTGGAAAATTTTTAGGCGATCGGGGTCCGGGGGGCCTCGGACCACTCGGAAGGCGTGGGCTATAGCACACGAAAATATGGGAATCGCGCGAAATTCTAGTTTTTTGGCCGAAAAACACAAAAAATGAGGAACGATCATGGCGGGGCAGTGACAATGGTTCCTTAGGTCGTATTTGATGGCCCGAAAAAATTTTACGCGATCATGGTCCGGGGTTCCCGAGACCACTTGGAAGGCATGGGTATAGCACACGAAAATATGGGAATAGGGTAGAATTCTAGTTTTTGCCCGAAAAATGCAAAACATGAGGAACGACCATGGCGGGAAGGTGACTATGGTTCCTTAGGACTTATTTGATGGCCCGAAAAATTTTTAGGTGATCCAAGTCCAGGGGGCCCGGCCCACTTGGAAGGCGTGGGCTATAACACACGAAAATATGGGAATCGGGCAGAATTCTAAGTTTTTGGCCGAAAAACGCAAAAAATTGAGGAACGATCATGGCGGGTCGGGGGTCCCGGGACCACTTGAAAGGCGTGGGCTATTGCACACGAAAATATGGGAATCGGGCGGAATTCTTGTTTTTTGGCCGAAAAATGCAATAAGGGAGGAACGATCATGGTGGCACGGTAACTATGGTTCCATAGGTCTTATTTAATTGCCCGAAAAAATTTTAGGCAATCCGAGTCCGGGGGCCCGGCCCACTCGGAAGGTGTGGGCTATAGCACACGAAAATATGGGAATCACGCGGAATTCTAGTTTTTTGGCCGAAAAACGCAAAAAATGAGGAACGATTATGGAGGGGCGGTTACTATGGTTCCTTGGGTCATATTTGATAGCCCAAAAAATTTTTAGGCAATCGGGGTCCGGGGGTCCCGGGACCACTTGGAAGGCGTAACACACGAAAATATGGGAATCGGGCGGAATTCTAGTTTTTTGGCCGAAAATGCAAAACATGAGGAGCGATCATGGTGGGGCGGCGACTACGGTTCCTTAGGTCGTATTTGATGGCCCTAAAAAATTTTAGGCGATCCGAGTCCGGGAGGCTCGGCCCACTCGGAAGGCGTGGGCAATAGCACACGAAAATATGGGAATCGGGCGGAATTCTAATTTTTTGGCCGTAAAATGCAAATAAATGAGGACCGATCATGGAGGGGCGGTGACTATGGTTCCTTAGGTCGTATTTGATGGCCCAAATAAATTTTAGGCGATCGGTGTCTTTGGGTCCCGGGACCACTTGGAAGGCATGGGCTATTGCATACAAAAATATGGAAATCGGGGGGAATTCTAGTATTTTGGCCGTAAAATGCAAAACAAATGGGGAGAGGCCATGGCGGGGCGGTGACTATGGTTCCTTAGGTCGTATTTCATTGTCCAAAAAAATTTTAGGCGTTCCGACTCCGGGGGGCCCGACCCACTTGTAAGGCGTGGGCTATAGCACATGAAAATATGGGAATTAGGCGGAATTCTAGTTTTTTGTCCGTAAAATGCAAAACATGAGGAACGTTCATTGCGGAGCGGTAACTATGGTTCCTTAGGTCATATTTCATGGCCCAAAAAGTTTTTAGGCGATCGAGGTCTGGGGGTCCGCGCCCACTCGGAAGGCGTGGGCTATAGCACACAAAAATATGGAAATCGGGCGGAATTCTCATTTTTTGGCCGGAAACGCAAAAAATGAGGAACAGTCATGGCGGGAAGGTTATTATGGTTCCTTAGGTCATATGTGATGGCCCAAAAAAAGTATAGGCGATCCGGGTTTGGGGGACCGGGCTCACTCGAAAGGCATGGGCTATAGCATATGAAAATATGGGAATTAGGAGGAATTCTAGTTTTCTGGCCGTAAAACGCAAAAGAACGAGGAACGGTCATGGCGGGGCTGTGAATATGGTTCCTTAGGTCGTATTTGATGGCCCTGAAAATTTTTAAGCGATCTGGGTCTGGGGGGCCGGGCTAACTCGGAAGGCGTGGGCTAGAGCACACGAAAATATGGTAATCGGGCGGAATTCTAGTTTTTTGGCGGTAAAATACAAAACAACGAGGAACGGTCACGGCGGGTCGGTGAATATTGTTCCTTAGGTCGTATCTGTTTGCCCGGAAACATTTTAGGTGATCCGGTTTCGAGGGGCCCGGGCCCACTCGCAATGCGTGGGTTATAGCACACGAAAATATGGGAATCGGGCGGAATTCTTATTTTTTGGCTGGAAAACACAAAAGAACGAGGAACGGTCAAGGCGGGGCTGTGAATATGGTATCTTAGGTCGTATTTGATGGCCCGAAAAAATTTTAGGTGATCGGGGTCCGTGGGCCTGCGTGCACTCGGAAGGCGTGGGCTATAGCACACGAAAATATGGGAATCAGGCGGAATTCTAGTGTTTTGGCCGTAAAACGCAAAGAATGAGGAACTGCCATAGCGGGGCGGTAACTATGGTTCCTTAGGTTGTATTTGATGACCCGAAAAAATTTTAGGCGATCTGGGTCTGGGGGCCCGGGCTTACTCGGAAGGCTTGGGCTAGAGCACACGAAAATATGATAATCGGGCGGAATTCAAGTTTTTTGGCCGTAAAATGCAAAATAACGAGGAACGGTCACGCGCAGTCGCTGAATATGGTTCCTTAGGTCGTATTTGTTCGCCCGGAAAAATTTTAGGCGATCCGGTTTTGGGGGGGCCGGGCCCACCAACAAGGCGTGGGCTATAGCACACGAAAATATGGGAATCATGCGGAATTCTACTTTTTTGGCCGTAAAACGCAAAAAATGAGGAACGTTTATGGCGGGGTGGTGACTATGGTTCCTTAGGTCGAATTTAATTTCCTAGAAAAATTTGGGCTATCCGGTTCGGCGGGCCCCGGGACCACTCGGAAGGCGTGGGCTTTAGCACACGAAAAAATGAGAATCGGGTAGAATTCTTGTTTTTTGGCAGTAAAATGCAAATAAATGAGGAACGGTCATGGCGAGGCGGTGACTATGGTTTCTTAGGTCGTATTAGATGGCCCAAAAAAATTTTTGGTTGATCGGGGTCAGGGGGCCCGGGCCCACTCGGAAGGCGTGGGCTTTAGCACACGAAAATATGAGAATCGGGCGGAATTCTAGTATTTTTGGCCGTAAAACGCAAAACAAACGGGGAGAGGCCATGGCGGGGCGGTGACTATGGTTCCTTAGGTCGTATTTGATAGCCCCAAAAAATTTTAGGCGATCCGAGTCTGGGGGGTTCGGCTCAATTGTAAGGCGTGGGCTATAGCACATGAAAATATGGGAACTAGGCGGAATTCTAGTTTTTTGTCCGTAAAACGCAAAACATGAGCAACGATCATTGCGAAGTGGTAACTATGGTTCCTTAGGTCGTATTTCATGGCCCGAAAAGTTTTTAGGCAATCGGGGTTCTGGGGGGGACCGGGCCCACTCGGAAGGCTTGGGCTATAGCACACGAAAATATGGGAATCGGGTGGAATTCAAGTTTTTTGGCCGTAAAATGCAAAAAACGTGGATCGATCATGGCGAGGCGGTGACTATGGTTGTTACTGTCGTATTTTATGCACCGAAAACATTTTCGGCGATCCGAGTCCGGGGGCCCGGCCCACTCGTTAGGCATGGGCTATAGCACACGAAAATATGGAAATTGGGCGGAATTCTACTTTTTTGGCCGTATAATGCAAATAATGAGGAATGATCATGGTGGGGGCAGTGACTATGGTTCCTTAGGTCATATTTGATGGCTCAGAAAATTTTTAGGTGATCTAGGTCTAGGGGACCGGGCTCACTCGGAAGGCGTGGGCTATAGCACACGAAAATATGGTAATCGAGCGGAATTCTAGTTTTTTGGCCTTAAAATGCAAAAAACCAAGGAACGGTCATGGCGGGTCGGTGAATATGGTTCCTTAGATCGTATTTGTTGGCCCGGAAAAATTTTAGGCGATCCGGTTTCGGGGGGCCCGGGCCTACTCGCAAGGCGTGGGCTATAGCAGACGAAAATATGGGAATCTGGTGGAATTCTACTTTTTTGGCCGTAAAACGCAAAATAACGAGGAACGGCCTTGACGGGGCGGTGACTATGGTTGCTTAGGTCGTATTTAATTTCCCTAAAAAATTTAGGCGATCCGGTTCCGCGGGCCCCGGGACCACTCGGAAGGCGTGGGCTATAGCACACGAAACAATGGGAATCGGGCGGAATTCTTATTTTTTTGCCGTAAAATGCAAAAACACGAGGAACGGTCATGGCGGGGCGGTGACTATGGTTCCTTAGGTCGTATTAGATGGCCCGAAAACATTTTTGGTCGATCGGGGTCCGGGGGCCGGGGCCCACTCGGAAGGCGTGGGCTATAGCACATGAAAATATGGGAATCAGGCGGAATTCTAGTATTTTGGCCGTAAAATGCAAAATAAATGAGGTAAGGACATGGAGGGGCCATGACTATGGTTCCTTAGGTCGTATTTGATGGCCCAAAAATATTTTAGGCGATCCGAGTCCGGGGGGCCCTACCCACTTGTAAGGTTTTGGCTATAGCACATGAAAATATGGGAATCAGGCGGAATTCTAGTTTTTTAGCCATAAAATGCAAAACATGAGCAACGATCATTGCGGAGCAGTAACTATGGTTCCTTAGGTCGTATTTCATGGCCCGAAACTATTTTTAGGCGATCAGAGTCCGGGGGACCGCGCCCACTCGGAAGGCGTGGGCTATAGCACACGAAAATATGGGAATCACGCGGAATTCTAGTTTTTTGTCCGGAAACGCAAAAATGCGAGGAACGGTCATGGCGGGATGGTGACTATGGTTCCTTAGGTCGTATGTAATGGCCGTGAAAAATTTTAGGCAATCCGGTTTTAGGGGACCGGGCCCAGTCGGAAGGCGTGGGCTATAACACACGAAAATATGGGAATCGTGCGGAATTCTAGTTTTTTTGCTGTAAAACGCAAAAAATGAGGATCTGTCATGGCGAGGCGGTGACTATGGTTCTTAATGTCGTATTTGATGGCCTGAAAATTTTTTAAGCGATCCGAGTTCGGGGGTCCGACCCACTCGTTAGGCGTGGGCTATAGCACACAAAAATATAGGAGTTGGGCGGAATTCTAGTTTCTTGGCCGTAAAATGCAAAAAAATAAGGAACGATCATGGCGGGGCGGTGACTATGGTTCCTTAGGTCGTATTTGATGGCCTGGAAAATTTTTAGGCGATCTGGGTCTGGGCGCCTGGGTTCACTCGGAAGGCGTGGGCTAGAGCACACGAAAATATGGTAATCGGGCGGAATTCTAGTTTTTTGGCCGTAAAATGCAAAAAAACGAGAAACGATCACGGCGAGTTAGTGAATATGGTTCCTTAGGTCTTTTGTGTTTGCCCAGAAACATTTTAGGCGATCCGATTTCAGGGGGCCCGGGCCCACTCGCAAGGCATGGGCTATAGCACACGAAAATATGGGAATCAGGCGGAATTCTACTTTTTTGGCCGTAAAACGCAAAAGAACGAGGAATGGTCATGGCGGGGCAGTGACTATGGTTCCTTAGGTCGTATTAGATGGCCCGAACTCATTTTTGGTCGTTCGGAGTCTGGGGGCCCGGGCCTACTCGGAAGACGTGAGCTTTAGCACACGAAAATATGGTAATCTGACGAAATTCTAGTATTTTGGACGTAAAACGCAAAACAAACGGGGAGAGGCCATGGCGGGGCGGTGAATATGGTTCCTTAGGTCGTATTTGATTTTCCAAAAAAAATTTAGGCGATCCGAGTCCGGGCGGCCCGACCCACTTGTAAGGCGTGGGCTATAGCACATGAAAATATGAGAATTAGGCGAAATTCTAGTTTTTTGTCCGTAAAACGCAAAATATGAAGAACGATCATTGCAGAGTGATAACTGTGGTTCCTTAGGTCATATTTCATGGCCCTAAAATTTTTTAGGCGATCGAGGTCCGGGGGCCCGCGCCCACTCGGAAGGCGTGGGCTATAACTTTGTATGACTTTTCTCTTCTATTTTTTTGTATTTCCTCGCTTTCCTTTTCTATTTGTATTTTTTTATCATTGCTTCCATTGAATTCCGTGTTCTATAACGACAAAACCTCTTATTTTATTGATCCTCGAAATATAAAATTTGGGCATTTCCTTCAATTCGATGGTTTTCCGTTTTTCATTGGAACTCTACTAAAACTAAAAAAGAAATCAAGTTTGCTTATCTCACTTAACTTGATTGAATCCATTATGGATTAAATAAATCTAAGTAAATTGTAGTTTTGTTTTCCACTTAATTTATTCTCCCATCTATACTTTTTTGTATCTATTTTATTTGGATTAGATTTGTAGTGCCAATCCAACACAAGTCCTTTTTTTAAATATTTTTTATTGTTGTCAATTGAAATTTCTTTTGTTTTTTTTTTCCAATATTTATATTGACAACAGTGTATCGAACAAATATAATTCATTGGGATAAATAAAGTGGATCTATTTAGTTTTATTTTATGTTTTAAATTAATTAGAAAATGTGAATGTATTTTTTGAGATTTCTTCCTTCAATGGTTTTTGGTTATCTTGTCTAATCTCTTTATTTCTTTTTCTTCGGATTGTATCTACACAATTTTTTTGATATTTTCTTCGGGTTGCTAACTCAACGGTAGAGTACTCGGCTTTTAAGTGTGGCTAGTCTCTTTTACACATATGGATGAAGTGAGGGACTCGTCCATACTCTCGGTAAAGTTTGGAAGACCACGACTGATCCTGAAAGGGAATGAATGGTAAAAATAGCATGTCGTATCAACGGAAAGTTCTGAGAATATTTCATTGTTCCTATATGGGTATAAAACCGTGTTAGAATTCTTGGAACGGAACAAAATAAAGTTGGGTCGAATGAATAAATGGATAGGGCTGCGGTTTCAATTAAATTATAGGGAAAGAAAAAGCAACGAGCTTTTGTTCTTAATTTGAATGATTCCCGATCTAATTAGACGTTAAAAATTTATTAGTGCCTGATGCGGGAAGGGTTTCTTGTCCCATGAGTGGATTCTCGATTTTTTTAATGAATCC